>NW_010316025.1:0-4959 GCF_000700745.2 Antrostomus carolinensis
CCTCACCAGGGCAGAGTAGAGGGGGAGGCGACAGTGACATCAGTGACATCAATGTCCAGGTGACATCAATGACTGTCGCTTGGATAGTCTTTCTCCTGAGGTTTATTCTTCGGTGCTTCCAGACAGCCCCATTCATAGCAATCTTAACACTCCTCTTTCAAGTAAGAAATGTTTTTTCTTTTTTTTAGTCTTTTTTTTCTTTTTTTTAGTCTTTTTCCTTTTAAAGCAGCAGAGTGTCACCCGAGTTCCTCCACTGAGCGCTCGTAGTTATAAAAGCAGGTTGGATGTGACTGTCTTTGCAGACAACAGCGGTACTTCCTCTCTTCGGAAACAGAGCAAGTTTCTATTTCAGGCTTTGCTGACTCAAGGGTGAGGTACCCAAGCTGATTCAGCAGCTTGGCAAGCCAGGAGGATTTCTGGTTATGAATGGAATGAGCAATAAATTTTAAGTTTGTCTTCATCTTACAGAAATGTATATTTGAGTGAAGCCACCTCCTGGTGGCAGACATTTTGTCCAGATAAGTGGTCTGCTCTGCATTGCTTCCAGCGTTGGAGCCACTCGAATGAGACAACCGTACAGCCTGCAAGAAAAATCCTGGTCCTCTGGGAGCCAGTGATTCCCACTCAGCTGGGACAGGTTTTATCCTCCCTCTTGAGGTCCAAGTCATGTAAAAAGACCTTCTAATGCTTCCTCACATATTTTATCGATGCATTAGGGCTGTTCAGCCTGGAGAAGAGAAGGCTCCAGGGAGATCTTATAGAGGCCTCCCAGTACCTGAAGGGGCTACAAGAAAGCTGGGGAGGGACTTTTCATAAGGGCAGTTAATGACAAAACAAGGGGAAATGGGTTTAAGCTGGAAAAGGGGAGGTTTAGATGAGATATTAAGAAGAAGTTCTTCACTGTGAGGGTGGTGAGACAGTGTCCCAGGTTGGCCAGAGAAGCTGTGGCTGCTCCTCCCTGGAAGTGTTGAAGGCCAGGCTGGATGAGGCTTTGAGCAACCTGGTCTAGTGGAAGGTGTCCCTGCTGGTGGCAGGGGGGTTGGGACTGGATGAGCTTTAAGGTCCCTTCCAATCCAAACCATTCTATGATTCTATGATTTCATCTGGGAGGGTAAATTGTGTCGTAATATGAATAACTTGAACCACAATTTCCAAAGGATGAAAATACAGAACACAAAGCCAACCTGGTTACCCCGAGGAAGTGAGAAGAATGCACCACTTACTCAGCTTCCGTGGCTTCATGTGGAAAAGATGCCAAAGGTGATCCTTGTGCTTTTCTTCGATGAAAAAGTGAAATAAGCATCCTGATACTTTTCTGAATAGAAAAAGCATGGAGGAGTAACAATCCTCCGAAATATTTTCTAATGTTTACTTGTTCGTCTGTGAACAGAGAAATATTTTTTTTTAATCCATAACATGAGGTCTCTCACCTAGAGGTTACCAGGATTCAAAACAAAGCTCATGACAAACCCTGCACGTGCCAGCGAGGATGCAGACACAGAAGCCTGTCAGAAAGTGAGATCATAGAATCATAGAATGGTTTGGGTTGGAAGGGACCTTCAAGCTCATCCAGTCCCAACCCCCCTGCCATCAGCAGGGACACCTTCCACTAGACCAGGTTGCTCAAAGCCTCATCCAACCTGGCCTTAAACACTTCCAGGGAGGGGGCATCTACAACTTCCTTGGACAACCTGGATCCTGCTCTTTACTGAAGTAAGAAGGTAGGGAATGGGACACCTGTGCTGTCTCCCTTGTGCCTTTCTGTCTGTGCATGGACTGAATGGGTTTTAACATATTTCCCTCCAATATTTATGCTGTTTCCAGAGCCAGACAGGACAAATAGTCTCCACCCATGGCACCCATGATGCCTTTTTTTTTTTCAGCAGCATACAATAAAAGCCACAAACTTCTAAACAGTGTTCTCCAACTATAAATTCCATCTAAACTCCTCCCCAACTGCACCAACTGCGCCAGCATTAATATGTGCTGTTGCTGTAGCCAGCAGCTCCCATGTCAGATTCTTCTGCCTTGCGCAGGCGGTTGGTGAAGTCTAAAAAAGCATCATGTGGGTTGTCACATTTCAGATCCCCCCTCCGTAGTTTAGCACAGCTCCATCAGAGAAGCATATTGTAAAGTACAATATTGTGAATGTCAAACAAAAGCGAATCACTGGAGCTGACAAAGCTGTGCCTCTGCAAAGGGAAGTGAATTCAGTTCTATAGACGAAATATGTGTATTTAGTGGCATAAAGTTAAAAGTAATGTGCAAGTAAGATATGTATTCCCCCAGCTATTGCTCCGTAAAGTGTTTCCTCTAGCTCAGCCTCTGAGAAAGGAAACCAGTCACAAGAGTATTTTGGAAGGGTAGTCAGAGTTCTCTGCAGGAAAACAGCACAACCCAGAACTACCAGACACTGAAATGAATCCGGGAATCAAAATCCACACTGCGTGGTAGCTCCCAGCTCTACCAAGATGTGCTAATTGTGGTTGCTAAGAAAGTGACCAAGAGGAAGCATCTTCCTTAAAGGATGCTGCAAACATCACCAATGCAGATGCTACCTTACAGGGACACGATGACTGTGTTATAGTCCATGGGGTTAAACTCCTCCCGGATAAAAACAAATCAGGAGGTGGAGGGAAATAATAGATACACTTCAAACCACTTCTTGCCCTGTAAGATGAATTTTACTCACACTTCAAATAAACACAAGCATCACTGGCATTTCTTGATTACTGTTTACATGTACTTAATCTGCTTCTGGAATTCAACGGAGAAAAATCTTCATGCTAGAAGCAAAGTGAAAGCATGGAGTCCATGGCATAACACTCCAGTCTTTTGGAAGGCAGGACTACATCTTTCCCCGGCGGTACAGAGCTAACAAAAGAATAACAGATAACCCTGCTCCCTGCTGCAAACGCAGCACGTGCTTCCACAGAACTTCATAATGATGGAGGAAGCTGGGGAGCAGCCGGGCTGGTGAGTGTTGGGTGACTGCTTCACCCGAAGATCAAAAGGAGGAACAGGATGGGAGTCAACAAGTAACAAACCTAGTGGGAGCTTCTTCAGGAGAGCGAGGATTCTGAACACTCTCAAGGTCGTGATCTGAAGTTTACCAAAGAAGAGTTTTGCCAAGTCAGACGTTTTCTTCGGTCCCATTTCACTGTCGTTCGAACCAGTAACAAAAGCTGGGAAAGAGGAGACTACTTCATTAGTGGAGATCAAAAGCAGTCTCTGACTAGCAGCCAGACAAAATTTGGGATCATGTGGGTCACTCAGTTCAAACTTGTGATGTAGCCAGTATCTTTGATGTGATTCTGTTTATTCCAAGAACATACAAAGTCCCACTTTATTGAGCACAGGGGGAACGAGACACATTTCTCTCACTTCTCAGCCTGAGCTTTGCTTCTCCTTGTCCTCCACCTCCTGCACACAGGTACCTCCGTGCCTGAAGCGTTGGTCTCTCCTGTGTGCACGCAGGGAAAGTGTGTGTGCGAACGGCCTTTCTCCTCGCTGGCACACGTGAGCTCTCTCTGTGCAGCACACACACACCTCCTCCTGCGCGCTCGCTTACTGCCGCACACGCACAAACCTAAGTGAAGGCAGGATCCCGCATCTTCATTTTAGATGAAAATTGAATTAAAGCCCATACCCAGGCAGGTTTCAGTGATAAATACCAGGTTGAAGGGCCTCAACTTTTACTACACTCCAGGCAAACAATGTTTTAATTATTTACCGCCCGTGCACTCTTAATCACCCTGGACCAAAGGAACTGAATGAAATCGTGACTTTGTTGATACCAGAGGGAAAACTCACATCTTCAACTGGAGGAAAAGTTACCCCGGCGTTCTTTTCAATGACATCCTGATTTACTTAGAAATAATAAAGGCTTAAATTATTTCTTGTCCCTGTTGTCCCCTCCCCAGTATTTTAGCTCGTTGTAGTTTCCACCCTTTTTGGAGGGTGCAGCTGACCGAGACTGGCAGTTGAGTCAGGATGTCATGAGCAATAATAAGAAGCCAATTCAATCATAAAGCGAGGCTACAAAATGTATGCTTGAATTTCAGTACCTTTACATCCCACAGTTCAAATCAGTCTCTACAACAACATACGTCTTACAGGTTTACATGACAAAGTTAAAAAGCCCAGGTAATTTTACATTCAATTCTTTGCCATTGAGGTAAAAAACTTCTTTCCACCAAATTTCCACTGTATCTTTGAATCCTTGGAAGTTGTCGCGCTTATTTAATCCTCCAGATGAAATAAATTCAGCCTCCTCTATGAAGTAAAAATGTAACTTAAAGTACATTTAGACGAATCAATAAAGAGGTTGCAAAGAAGTCTAAGTAAATTTATCAATTAATAGCCAAGCCCAGGAGGCCATCCTTCCTTTCCGCTGTGTCACCTAAGGGATTTCTTTCTTCCTACCAACGCTGATGTCAGAGTGGCATGGTAAGCAGCACTCGCTATAAAATATTGATCAGCCGAGCCATTAGTTGGAACTCAAGAGATGGCTATGTCATAGCAAAAACAAAACAATTATTACTATCGAGTGGAATTTTTTTATTAGAGATTATTTTGGTATTTGAGGACATCAGGAAATACAAATTTCTTGAAAATAATAATAAAAACATATTTTACAGCCTGGTTACTGCATAGTAAATATTATGTTTACAAAGGAAATGAAAAAAAACCCAAACAAACAGGTTTTGGTTCCAGTAACTGCGTGGCCATATATTTTATATTATAATTTTTTTTTAAAGGGTATACTTTATCGACTGGTGATGTCTTCAGAGGAGAAGGCACTCAGTGCGGGGTAGGAGGATGGCTGGAGTGGAGCACCTGATGGGCACCAGGGAGCGGGAGGAGGAGAAGATGATGGGCCCAGGGGTTTGGGAAGCACCAGGGGAGGTTTAGAATCATAAAATCATAGTGTTGTGAGTTGGGAGGGACCCACAAGGA
>NW_010316026.1:0-14974 GCF_000700745.2 Antrostomus carolinensis
TAACAGTCCACCTCACTACCTGGTCATCCACACTTCCTCAATCTGGCAGCGAAGTCTGTGACTCCATGGGAAGCCCACATTGGAACACTTTGTTCCTGGAATCTATGAAGCCTGAAGGAGGGGTCTCTTGCAGAAAAGAGCAGCATAGACAAACTGATGGCAACCACAATTCCCTGCCCCCATGCTGCTGGGGGGCAGAAGGTAAACAAATTGGGAGCAAAGTAATTTGAGCCTGGGAAGAAGGGAGGGGTGGGAGGAAGGTATTCTAACATGTAGTCGTTGTGTTTCAGTATCCTACTCTGATGATTAGTCACAAATTAAATCGATTATTCTTCCCCAAGTTGAGTCTGTTTTGCCTGTGACCATAACTGGTGAGTGAGCTGTCCCTGTCCTCAATTTTAATCTATGACTCCTTTATTGCGATTCCCTTCCTATCTTATCAGGTAGAGGCAGGAATGACTACAGGATGGCATGGTCTTAGCTGTGGGTGAAACAACCACAGTGGGTTCCGCCTAGAGTCACAACCTTCTTTGAGTGCAGTGACGTGCTCCAGCGTGGAGTCCTCCACGTGCTGCAGGTGGATATCTGCTCCACCATTAACCTCCATGGGCTGCAGGGGGACAGCCTACCATCTCACCATGGGCAGTAGGGGAATCTCTACTCTGGCACACCTCTTACTTCATTGACTTGGGTGTCATTGAATCCTAGAATCATAGAATGGTTTGGGTTGAAAGGGACCTTAAAGATCACCTAGTTCCAATCCCCCTGACATCAGCAGGGACACCCCCCACTAGATCAGGTTGCTCAAAGCCTCATCCAACCTGGCCTTAAACAATTCCAGGGAGGGGGCATTCACAACATCCCTGGGCAACCTGTTCCAGTGTCTGACCACCCTCACAGTAAAGAATTTCTTCTAATATTTAATCTAAACCTGTCCTCTTCCAGCTTAAAGCCTGATTTTTAATTTTTTTTTTAATTTTATTTTTTTTACTCTTAAGTCAATCTTATGTTGCAGTTATTAATACTTAGAGCTGGAAGCTTTAAGAATGGTTGAAATGGAAAAAGTTGTTCAACTATCTGCATACTAAAAGATATACACTATGATAGTCATGGACTATTTCTTTCTTAAGAGAACTACCGAGCAATAGATATCACCACTATGTCATTGTTTCTATCTATGTCTCTGCAACAATGGAACAAAATGGCAAAGCTATGAAGAGAAATTGGAGTCTGAGGAGGTATTTTTACTGTGGAAGTGTTGCCATAAATTTTAGTTCCAGGTTTCAATTTAGTATTAAATATCTTTCAGAGTATGTTCAAAGATCAATATTTTTCAAAGGCAACTTTTGAAAGCAATTTGAGCATTGTTGGCCTTGAGAGTTCAGTTTTAGATAACTTGCAGGAAACCTGAAATTCATTGACCTAGTGATTAATGATTCCTGAAAACCTTGATTCTATTTGCCCTGCTCAGCTTTAAAAACTGAACTCAGAAACATATTTTAAAGGTATTTAAATATAAGCAAGCATCTGGGTGGATTTCTGGAGGAGCGAAATGCCTAGGTTTTTCTAGAAAATATTGGTCCTTCCTATATCTTTAAATACTTGCTTGTAGAAAACAATCTTCTAGAATTAGCAGAATATTTTAAGAATAGTACATGTATTTATAATGTACACACTTTATCATCTGCCCATGGTGAATACCCAGAATAATGGCATTTATGCTTCTACTTTACAGTCTCACTATTAAAAAATAAACCAAACAAACAAACAAACCACCTAAAAACCCACGCAAAAAAACCACCAGAGAGAGACAACAAAATTATACTGTGACTGGACTTTGTATCCAGCTTCAAGAATCTGAAAGCAAAAGGATTTGATTTGGTCCATTTTTCAACATGTGGTAATTTCTGCAGCATTAAATGCTTGCTAATATTCTTTCTGTGCAAATAATATGATTATGTTAATTAGTTACACGGTCAGGGAGAGTGCCTTCCATCTTGTGTTACAATTTGTGTCTTTACATATAATGTTCAAAAGGTTAATTTCTGAAGACTTGTAATGGATATAGCAGCTAGCTTTCTCCCAAAAGCACTGAATACACTTAACTATTTACAGCAATGTCCTTAACTAAATTTACGAGGAGCGATT
The DNA here is from genome assembly GCF_000700745.2 of Antrostomus carolinensis. Classification (NCBI taxonomy): domain Eukaryota; kingdom Metazoa; phylum Chordata; class Aves; order Caprimulgiformes; family Caprimulgidae; genus Antrostomus; species Antrostomus carolinensis. The sequence continues at coordinate 2,149 of NW_010316026.1, forward strand.
AAAATAAATTACCAGTGGACAACAGCATCAAAGAGAAGGCATTTTCAATAATGAGTAAAAAAGATTATTCAAGTTACTCTTTTTATAAAGAGTAACTTCAACTTGAGGCTAACATAATATTTAACTTAAATTGCAGTTAGGTTCTGTATACATTCAGTTAGGTTCTGTGTACCTTTAGTTAGGTTCTGTATACGCTTATTTCACCCAAGGTGTGCATGTTCAGATCATTATTAAGTTTTGCTAAGATTTACATGGTTAATTCCTTTAACAGAGCAGTTTTTATTTACTAAACCATTATAAACTGGGGTACAAGGTAACACAGGCAAATACCAGAGCACATAAACTTGATAAACAACAAAGATATCATAAATAATTAAAACTGTACTTTTTCTTCTACCACTCTCAAAATTCATACTTTCATCATAAGGATCTGCTAAGGTCATCAGTTTTGTATCATGTGTAAAACACTGCTTCTTAAATTGTGCAACATAGCAAATTTTTTTTAAATTATACATTAGTAATAAAAAGGTGGATGAGCACTACAGATGTTTTAAAGTTTCATGACTGCATTGACTTCAATGGAGCCATGTTGATTTATGCCAACTGAGAATCTGCCGCTTATGTTTAATATGTTTTATAAAAATATATAAAACTATTTTCTGTGTTAGAAAAGTAATGGACATTCTTAATATTGTTTAGATATATTTTCACTGTACATTTTTTACAGGAGTGTTTGAGTCTCAAGTAGCACATAAGTCACATTGAAACAGATTAATGTAAGATTTTAGATTAGAAACCTTGGGATATTTTTCCCTCCCTCTTTGATTCCAGAGAAAAAAAAAATAAGCAGCCAAGCACCCACTGAGCTGTTTGCTCACTTACACCCATGGCAGGATCGGGAAGAGAATAAGAAGGAAATACATGGGTTAACAGGTTAGGTAAAGCAAATTCTCCATGTACAAGCAGAGCAAAATAAGGATTTTTTTCACTACTTCCCACAGGCAGGTAGATGTTCAACTGCTTACTGGAAAGCAAGGCCTCAGCACACATAATGCTTACCTGGGAAGACAAACCTCATAAGCACAAAGAGCCCCCCTGCCTCCTTATTTCCTCAAGATTCTATTGCTGAACATGACATCGTACACTATGGAATATCACTTTGGTCAGTTTGGGTCAGCTACCTCAGCTGCGACCTCTCCCAACTCCTTGCCCACTCTAAGCCTGCTTGCTGGAGGGGGCAGAGAGGGAAAAAGAAAGCCTCAGGGCTGTGCAAGTACTGCTCAGCAGTAGCCAAAATGTTATTTCAGCATTGTTTCAGCCACGAATCCAAAGCACAACACCATGAAGGTTTCTATGAAGAAAATTAACTCCATCCCAGCTGGATCCAGTACAACGGTGTATGACAGCAATAGCTGAAGAAAAAGTATCTTGAGCAGTTATATATATATCACTGATATACAGGTGATTTGAAAGATAGAGATATAGACTTAGAGAAAAATAAATTTAAAAAGCAGTTACATAAAGACAAGAAAAGTACAAATGTTCAGTCTATTGTTCTTCCTTTTCGATTTATTAGCATCCTGCAAGGTTTACTTTTTCATTTATACTTGAACAATTCTGAAATCGTGTGCGTTTTCCATTTATTATGCAGAGTGTATATCATGCCTTGTGGAATACTTTCAAAAGCACACTTGTGTCCAAGTAATTAACTAGATTTTAATAATCTGGCATCAGATATGTTTCTATTAAGGTTAGTGTGTTGATACAACGTACTGCATGCTGCAATAGCTACAGCATTTAAATGCCACAGTAATAATGAATCCTTGTCTTTGAATAAAGGTGAGGAACAAGGAACAGATTCTGGCATGAAGTTGTCTTGAGAGATAGTTAGTCTTTATAGTTTAATATTGACAACATTTTTGCATAATAAACTAGTTAGACATTAAATCGAATAATTGACCAACCCTGCAACAGCCAACAGAGCAGTTACAGTCTTCACATATCATTCACTGATTCCTTATCCATATGCACTTCAATTTCTCAGCAGGTTGCCATACCCACCCCATTAGCATCTAGAATTTTATTTATTTATTTATTTATTTATTCTAATAGCCTTCAAGCAGCCCACATTTCGAAAAGAGGATTCTAGGTCAGTGCTTCATGACAAATAAATTCTGTAAGAGGTCACATGACTTTCAACATCATAATGCTTGGTATGAAATTATGCAACTTAAAAAAAAAATAAAAATCCAGAAAAGTTGGGGTTGGAGTTGAAGACCTTACCTCTGGCATTATTTACTATTTGCTAGTCTTATTTTACCTACATATTTCTAGTGAATTCAAAAGCATAACTGGCAATTTACCCTGGTGTAAGTGGAAGCAATTTTAAGTTGTGAACTTAGACAAGCTACAAGGCCTTTGAAGTACCTGAAGAAAAATCTAGGTGTGTCCCAGCTCAAATTGAGATATAATGTGCAAATTTTTTATAAATGCTGGTGTCTGTCCAATCATCTCCAAGTTCCATTTGTTTTCCTCATCACTTTTGCTAAGAACTTCCACTAGGGTGAAGATGAATACCTAAATAGAATTTTTCAATATTTCACTTGAGAACCTCACAGAAATTGTGTATTCATATCAAAAGAGTGGGTGTTTAATAGCAAGTTTTAAATTATTTTATGATTATAATATTGTAGTGATTCATGTTTATACCTGCTTCATTTTTTTCTTCAATTACAATAGAACTTTAAATTGGATAATAGGTACATTTAAAAAAAACCCTAAACTTTAATAAAGAGTACTTATAATAAATTGTAAAAAGTGTAATGGAAAAAATACATTACAAGAATTATGTCCCAAGTGGTTAATTATCTACAAGTTCTGCAGAAATTGTTCATTTCACAGTGGGAGTTTCTCCTGGTTATAAACAGAGAGCATTCTGATTATCTAAATCATAACAAGTCCAAAAATGTGAATGATATTCTATTCTAGTTCATGGTCTACCAGGCCATGTTCCACCACCTAGGTTCTCTAGAAAGGTGGAAGTTTGCTCCTTACTAAGCAAATTTCATAACAGTAGCTGAAAATAGAACCATGAACCCTCTGATGATTATAAATTAATGGAGATGGCAAATATCATTGCAAGGGTTCCTCAAAGAACAGCCATGTCCTATTATTCTAGATAAAAGTTTTGAGATTTTAAGTTCTATTGTCTACTATTTTGTTTACAATCCTGGGAGGAACAAAAAAACCCTATGTTTATGTAAGAAACAATAACATATGCAACTAAATAAGCTAAAACATCAGTAATCAATTTCCTTTCTGTAAAATACAGTGTTTTCATCAAGAGACCTCAAAGTATATCATGTCCTGTATTATGTGGCTTTGGATTCAAAATACCTAATAAATATTTAAAAAATAATAATAAAAATATTGAATATATATATTCATAGAATGGTTTGGGTTGGAAGAGACTTTAAAGATAATCTAGTTCCAACCCCCCTGACATCAACAGGGACACCTTCCACTAGACCAGGTTGCTCAAAGCCTCATCCAGCCTGGCCTTGAACACTTCCAGTAAGGGGGCATCCACAGCTTCTCTGGACAACCTGTTCCAGTGTCTGACCACCCTCACAGTGAAGAATTTTTTCCTAATATCTAATCTAAATCTACCCTCTTCCAGTTTAAAGCCACTACCCCTTGTTCTATTATTACTTGCCCTTGTAAAAAGTCCCTCCCCAGTTTTCTTGTAGGCCCCTTCAGGTACTGGAAGGCAGCTATAAGATCTCCTCCGAGTCTTCTCTTTTCCAGGCTGAACAGCCCCAACTCTTTCATCCTGTCTACATGAATATTACTTAATACTGTAGGTAATACAGAAGGGAGGGCAAACTGTTAAAAAAAGCTCCAGTTCCCACATAGTTAACAAGAATAAAACAAAACAAAAAAAAAAATATTTCAACATACCTCATAGAATGAGATTGGATATTTTTAAGGGGTTTCATCCACATAGGGTTGTAAAATTAAATATATAGTAGTTCCTGTACATGCACAGTCTGATAGTTTCCATTTCTATTAAGGAAATTTACAGCCCTACAACCCAAAATTTTTATGGAAAACTCAGGTTACAAGTTTAAATGCAAGATTTGTGTTACATTAAACCATGGATAGTACATATTGCTCTATATTATATTTCAAATATCCGTTACAAATTAAAATTAAAATCGGAGTATTATGTACGTTAACACTAGTGTGACAACTCAAAACATGACCAGCAGTCATACAACATCCTCCAGCTACAATATATGTGAGTTATTTGAATATAGCCTGATTTTCTCAATGTGAGTTGGTTTTAGTACATATATATATATAAACAGGCAAACACAATGTTAAAATGACAAGTATATTTAAATATATTCCTCAACTTTAAAATGTTTAAAATACTGAAAAAAAAAAACATTTTGTCAGAAAAAAACGAAAAAAACATCAAATTTTATGCCGTAGTACACTAACATTTTTATATGTAGTTGTTTCAATTTGCTGTCAAAACTTTACACTTATATTCTTTTTGTTGTGCTATAGGATGTGTAAAGTATTATAGTTCTGCTACAAGTAGACATACAGTATTGTAGTAATGGCTGATTTATCCATAGTTACTCCATAGAACCTACAAATGTGAAACTTTGTCTTATACTTTAAAGATAAAGTAAAAGGAATATCTATATTTATTTTTAGCATACTGATGTGGGCCTGCCATGCATTTTGCACTAACTCGGTAATCCACCACAGAAGGTACCATCCTGACATTTAAATGAACAGAATTTTCCCCCACTTATTTCTTTGGGACCAACATATTACACTTTCTTTGCCCAGAGGATGAGAAGATGAAGAAGACAGATGGTTGGGATTTTTTTGGTTGTTTGTTTTTTTTTGTTTGTTTGTTGTTGTTGTTTTTTTTTTTTTTTAAAGAACCTTTAAAACTTGTTTCATGTCTTCCTCTGTGTGGAAAGCAACATGGAATTTTGTTTTGTTTCAGTTTGAGGGAAGTTTAACCTCTATGTGAATATTTGAAAATACATTTACATATGAAGAGAAACAGAAATCTGTTAATCCCCTACCTTCTTTCTTAAGGCCATGCTATTCATTTTCATAGCTTGTTTCTCTTAACACAGAATCAATTTCCATTTTCTCATTGGAATTCTTTCCTTAAACCATTTTAGTTGGAAGAATCAATGCAAATTTATGTTTAGAAAAAAAGGAGCTGTTCTCACTTTTTTCCTACGATCTCATGATTCTTTGGCGCTTTATGAAGAAATTGGCAAAAAAAGTTGTTACACTGTGGAGGAAACTTCTAAAATTGATAGTCTTACAAAAGAACTTTAATTTGAATCAAGTAGAAATAAACATAACTGCTGCCCTTGGCATAATAGCTGTTAGAAAATTCAGTTTATATCTTGATTGTAGGACAAAAGACTAATTTTGATTCTTCCTACATTTCGCCATGTAGAGCCAGTAGAAATGGCAGTGACTACTTTTCTATTCAAATAAATGTTTAATCTTGATTTAGTCAGGCCAAGAGAGTTCAGCACCCTGCAGATAAGAGCTGTAGATAGCTAAATAGCCACAGATTATATGGGCTTGTGGACAAAATTGACCAGTAAAAAATGTAAGCATTAAAAAAATTAGTAACAGTGTTAGGGAGCTTTAGTTTGGTTTTGGTTTTGTTTTTGTTTTTTATCTGCATGTAGAATGCAAAGTTATTAAAACTTAAACTACTGATAACAAATTTGTTTTTCGGTTGTCATGGTCAGGCTACTGCTTTATTAAACTGATTAACATTTTTTAAACTGTGTTCCTATTATTCCATCCTTCTTGAGTAATAGTATTATTATTCAACTAACATACTATCTGTATTTGCACCTATTTTAAGTTGGAGGTAGAAGAGGGAGGAACAAAAAAAACCAAAACAAAGTACTTTATAGCAAAGGACTCTGCATAGGTCAACCTATGGAAAAGGTTTAAAGTCTGGAAAAGTGTTTATTCAAATTACCAAAGTGTATGGCAGACCATTTTTCAACTCCCCAGACAATGTCTTTCCAGGAACTCAACTGCAAGTTTGAGACTAAGAATAAAAATAAACACTTCCCCCTCCCATATAGTATGTAGCAGGTCTATATACTTTATTAGTTCACATTGGCATGCCCTATTTAAAACTTTTAAAAAAATAATATATTAGATTTATACATCAAGGTTTTGGTAGTGGGGGGAGTTCAGGGGCTGCCCCCATGCCAGACACAGTTCCAATTGACTCCGCAACACAGAATCACAGAATTACTGCAGGACACAGCTGAGCCCATCAGCCAGATTCAGGTGAGTTAGCATGAAGTATAATAATCATGACACTGCTTAGACTTCATAACAACTGATTCATGTGATTAAACACTGAAGTTGTCTATACCACTAAAGATTATTCAAAGCTTCAGACAAGCTCTTTACAGTCAATACAGACTAAAAATTTTTAAATAAATTACAAAACTGAGAAAGGAATAGATCTTAAAGTATGACCTCTGAACTGAGGAAGAGGGGTGTGGGGAGGAGGAGAAGGAAGGGGAAAAAAGAGAGAGAGAAAGAGAGAAAGAGAGAGAGAGAGAGAGAGAGAAAGAAAGAAAGAAAGAAAGAAAGAAAGAAAGAAAGAAAGAAAGAAAGAAAGAAAGAAAGAAAGAAAGAAAGAAAGAAAGAAAAAGAAAGAAAAGAGGGCCAACTGACACTCTGTGAGTAAAAATCCATAATGGGCTACCAGACATGGAAATAGAATCTTTAAGAAAAGTCTTAACAATAAACAAATTGATTGGGATCATATATATACTAGATATATACTGATATATACATCAGTATGCTTACCCTGCTCTGATTTTCGTCATAAACTTCACTTAGATTTTGTTATAGCTAAGCCTTACTATGCTAAACCGCTGGACTTCATAAGGTTTTTTTGTACTTATTTTGTTCTAGATGTCTTTTTCTAACCACCACATCTTGTGTGTTTGTCTATTAGATTAGCTAACATTACTAGAAGTAATTTTCCTTCTGTAGGTATTTCTAGACAGTTATCAAGTCATATTTTAACCTTCTTCTGCATAAATTAAATAAGCTCAAATAGGCTGAGCTCATTTAGCTGTGCTAATCATTAAGTATTCTATTTTTTTAAATAACAAATTTATTTAAATGCCATAATTAGGATTCATTTTTGTTAAAAAGCTTTAACGTATTTTGGCTTTTTGAGAAAAGACTATGCAATTTCAGCACCAAAAAAAAAAAAGATATCTCCTGCCTGGAAAAAAGGACACAGCCTTGTAGCCACGCTGACAAAATGAAACACATTTGTCAGTAATACCCATATTTTAAATCATTCATTATGTTTGAAAAGCTTTATGTAAAACCTAAAATACTTAGAAAGGTGTCTTTTGCTAAATGTTAACCATGTTTCAAGTGATGACAAGTGAGGTCCACAATCTGAGAAGTATATGTTACTTGTCATTTACAAGAGCAGTCACTAGAACCTTGAAATAATTAAGCTAATGGAAAAATCTAAAAGAAAACACAGAAATCATGCTTTGCCTTCTTCTTGAAATCTATCTCTCTATTGAACATTTCCTGATCTTAAAAAAAAAAAAGAAATTGCAGATCATCAAGAAATGCTTATCATCTTCAGTTATGCTCTTTCACCTTTCTTCCTCAAATGAAAAAAAAAAAAAAAATCAATTTGTTCCAGATTCTTATTGTCATTATAGTACTTCAACAGTACAATTCCAGTTAAAAAAACGTGGTTTTTCTTAAGTCTCATTCTCTGTCAAAAGCACTGTATGGAACAGGCAAACAAAATTCAGGGTTTGCATTTTTAGTTTTACTTGCTTTTTTGCCTTTCCCTGTCTAATATCTTTAATTCCCATTTGTTTCCCACAGGACTACAACAGGAAAACAATAAATGTGGATTTTTATATGCATATTTGTGAGAAATAAAATACTTCACGGAAATTATTGCATTTTTTCTATAAATCATAATAGGCCTGCACTTACTTCCAGACACAAAAAGACAATGACAATCCCCATCCTGCAGATGTTTACAGCTTTCATTAATTGTGATGCATTTTTATTTTCTAAAATGCAGTATATAATCTATAACTTATATCTATATTTAATTAAACCCCTCATAATTATACTTGATCTAAACTACATTAAACTCCTTTAAAAATTAAAGTTATAGTAAGAGTACTTCAGTTTAATCTAGCATTATAGAAAACAAACAAAAAAAACCCACCACACAAGTCAAGTTATCTGAAAAGCCTGCATAGAAACACTGGTTAATTCTGTCAAACAGAAAGTCATATTACAAGCCACACTATGGCAGCTCAATGAAACTGTAACCCAGTAAATACAATTTTGCCATTACTAGTCAGTTTTATAGGATCTCAGAACTGGTTGGGGCTTCCCTTGCTCTGAGCTGGTTTTGACCACTTCTCTTGGCCATAGTGGGCCACAGCAGAATACATTGTAATAAGGAGATAAATATTTCAAGATGAATCTGGGCAGAGTGTAATTATAGGCCTGTGTTGTAGAGATCCATCTGCTACCATGAGTGACTATGACTGCCTTTACCTCGTTTCTATGGAGATATGTATGGGCATACTACTCTAGTGAACCTCAGAGACCACTAGATTAATTTACCTGACTAAATGTAACAGAGAAGCCTGTGCTTGTTCCTGCCCAATACATGTGGATGACACCATCTATATCCCTCATTTTATCCTGAGATTAAACAGCATATCTACATGTAATATTCCTTTACCTGACAGTAGAAATTAAGAATGGAGTTACTTTCTTCTAAGAAAATCTTACAGGAACTCTAAAGACAACAATGCCAAATAACCTCACCACAGGATCATCCAGCCAAGTGTCAGACACAAATTCCCCCTTCCCTCCTTTCCCAGAAAACTAACATAAGGAATAACATGAAGGTTAACTAACCTCCAACTGTAGGTCTGTATGGACATATGTGCTTTAACTGCTGCTTGCTGTTGAGTTTGAAATACTATGGTTATTTTTATAATTTTCTTGCGTCATGTACCAGATTAATGTGATTGCTACCAGAAATATGAAATATGCTTATTTATTTCTATCCTACTCTTCCTTTCTCCTCCATATCTTCATTCATTCATCTCTGCAGAAAGTCAACATCAGTAATTCATAATTAGTCACATTTTCTTTAACCAGTATCAGAGAATCAACAAGAAACATACTCTGAATTGCAGACATGCAAATAGAAATTTAAACCTGGAAAAGTACTCCCTCGTGCCTTAGTCTCTTTCTAACCTAGAATTACTATAGGAGGGATAAAATAACTTTTATTTTTGTTTCATGTGTTCTAAGGAATTTAGGACTTACTAAAGCAGATAAATAAAACAGTTCAGTTAGATAGCAGAGAAACTTAAGTGATCCTTCTCCCTATTTGGAATAATTTACACTTTTCTGCAAACTGTAAATAAATTTCAAAAGTATTAATAATGAAATGCATGGGACTGCATAAGACAGATAAGCAACACAGGTCAAAAATAAATTTCATAACATGCTTGGAAAATTTTTTTATTTTATTAGAAATGGACAACTTGATAAATATATGCCATAGTAATTAATAAATATAAATAAAATGTATTTAATATTTTTATATCTGAATAAGATCAAAGGGGTTACTTACTAAATGAGTGGAAGATTGCACTTGGTTTTGTCCTTCTGTCACATGTAAAAAGAAACTCCTATGTCAAGTGCAATAAGAAAATTGGTTCATTGCATCAGAAATATGTGGGATATTAAAATACTTAATATTATAAAAGTAATTTCAGCTTAAAATCTGGCTTTCTATTAATGAGCCAAAGGTATAATGCACTCAGTTGAAATCAGATGTTTACATATTTTAACTGAAAAGCATGACTAAATATATTTAGTACTTTGTCATTTTATTTTTAAGGGTAGTTAGTGTCCTGTCGTGGTTTTAACTCCAGCTGGCAACCAAGCACCACACAGCCACGTGCTCGCTCTCCTCACAGTGGGATGGGGGAAGAGAGCTGGAAGGGTAGAAGTAAGAAAACTCATGGGTTGAGATAAAGTCAGTTTAATAGGTAAAGCAAAATCTGCACACACAAGCAAAGCAAAACAAAACAAAACAAAACAAGGAGTTAATTCTCTACTTCCCATTGGCATGCAGGTGTTCAGCCATCTCCAAGAAAGCAAGGATCCATCATGTGTAATGGTTACTCGGGGAGACAAATGCCATCACTCTGAACATCCTCCTTTCCTCCTTTTCCTCCCAGCTTTATATGTTGAGCATGACGTCATACGGTATGGAATATCCCTTTTGTCAGTTGGGGTCAGCTGTCCTGACTGCCTCCCATCCCTTCTTGTGCACCCTCAGCTTCCTCACTGGCAGGATGAGAAGCTGAAAAGTCATTGACGCAGTGTAATCACTACTTGGCAACAACTAAAATATCAGTATGCTATCACATTCTTCTCATCCTAAATCCAAAATGCAGTATTGTACAAGCTATTACAAAGAAAATTAACTCCATCCTAGCCAAAACCAGGACAGGTCCTAATCCTGCACTCATGAAAAATAACTTTTTTTTTTTATCCTCAGCTATACAGAAGAGCTATGACTTAAATTGATTACATTTCACCCAACGTAACACTTTTCACTATTACTTCAAGATCATTTTAAAGCAGAAATCCCATTAAACTCAGAGTAGTTCTACCCTACTTTTAAAAAACACCATTGTCAATATACATTCTTGACTTAGAGCCACAAACCTCCCCCAAAAAATGCCACAACCAACCAACCAACCAACCAACCAAAACAAAAAATCAATAAAAAATTAACTTTCTTGACAGGGATTTTCCTTTGCTACATTGTTGCTAATTTAAGATTTGAAATGAAACTTTTTGTTTGTTTGTTTTGGAATCAACCATGCTGAAAGACAAGAATTAGGAAGATAAAATTCAACTGGTTCTTAGTTTATTTTAACTTAGTTCTTTGTTTATTCTTACACTTTAAATCTTTTCATCCTAGGTATTTGGAATATATGATCAACATTTGACTTAACTTCTGGCTCTGAAAACTTTAATTTTGGGGTCAGATGAAAGAAATTAGAAGTGACTGATAAAAATTATGTGAAGGAAGAGTATTAAGTGCTCTAACATCCAAATAATTCACATTTAAAGCTTTTTTCAGAGAGGGTTTTTGGTGTGTTTATCTTTCATTTTGCAGCAGATTTCCCTTTCAGATGGAACATGTATAAAGGAATCCAATACAAAAGGCCTTTTCACACAGTTCTCAAATATAATTTGTTACTGTAATAGTTTTATGGCAAGTTGAGAATGCCTTAGAGAGCTTCAAAGTAAGTTCATTTACTGCCTTTGATTGCATCCCCCGAGAGTTTCAATGTAGAACAGAATAGGGGAACAGTTTGGAAGAAATCCACATGGATTCAAAATAGGTAATTATTACCCAGTGTTTCTCTTAATATTCCTAGATAAATTCAAGGACATATCAGAATGAGAAAACACACTTAATAAACTAATATTATTGTATAATTTCTTTGTGATGTAGTTAAGGTAAGATCTTTCAGCTATATCTGAGAATTTTATTAGTTTTTCCTATTAAAGTGATTTAAAAAAAAAAAAATCATTTCTCTCTCTTCAGCTCCCTTCAATGATCTCTAAATGTTAAGTGAATTAAATGACAAATATTTTGTAGATTTTTCACTCTGCTGTAATACAGACCAGCTGACATTATAAGCAGCTGGATATATCCATGGCATATGGGACTCCAGTTTATATCCCCTCCGCATATAGCCAGAAAAATGAACTTATTGGAACTGCTACAGAGGTTCTATATCCTTGGGGATTGTGCCTGTGCAGTCAAAGTCTCTTGAAGGTGCAGTTCATTTGCTTCCAGGATTGTACTATGCAAGAACTGCTGTAAAGCAGCCAAACTGAATCCGATTTGGATCTCTTTAACTTCAAAGGAGAAGCCATTAAAATAAAATCATTTCCTTTTGCAATTGTGTTTCAAATGCATATTAAAAGGAAATTGTACTTGCCCCGAGCCCCACTTCAATCTTGTTTTAATTGATAGTCGTTATTTGTATTAGAGAGATGTACACAGATAATTAAGTTACAGACATGAAAGTCCCTAATGGAGATGTGTTAAGACATAAAACAAGACTTATTTTAACTATTAGGGTCTTTTAATTTGTCTGGAGAGCTAATAAATATTGTCTCAGAGATTAGTTGAATCTATCTCAGATAGAATTGCAGAGAGATTCAGTATGTATTGAAATGTGCACTGGAGAAGTAATTCAGGCACAATTCAAACGTGCACAAGAAGTAATTTCAAAGACTCAAGAAAAGAATAAAGATATTTTTGGATTTAAGTAAGAAATGTATATTTCTAACTGCAAATCTCCACTGCAAGGAAACACTACCATGCAACAAAGAGGAAGAGTCTATCAGTGCAAATGATGGGTGGGATTTGGACTGGGCAAGAACAGAAGTACAACCAAGTAGCTTAAAACAGTCAGAAAATCTCAATTCAAACGTCTTAACTAGTTATTGAGTCTTAGCCCTTGTGAGGATTAAAGATACATGCTTACTCTAACTCAGGGTTAGAGATTCCACTCCATTTTCACATTGTACTGTGTCTGGCTGGGTTGGACTTGATTTTCCCCGTGGCAGCCCTCAGCGTGCTGTGTTCTATATTGGTGGCTCAAGGGGTGTTGATAACACA
>NW_010316027.1:0-6195 GCF_000700745.2 Antrostomus carolinensis
TCTATTCTATGATTCTGCTAGCTTGATGTCAACTGCTTGGTAGGTGCCAGGAGACATTACTCATCACGTGAAAATTAAAATTGTTATTGTCCATATTTTTTACAGGTGGGCTTTCAGGTTGGTTTCATTTTGTAAAGGGTTTGTGTTGTCAAGCTGCTTTTCTCTTTTTGGTTCATGTTAAGTTTAATTAGAATCACAGAATCACTGACTGTTGTGAGATGGAAGGGACCCACAAGGATCATCAGTCCAACTCCTGTCCCTGCACAGGACAATCCCAACATTCACACCATGTCCCTCAGGGCCTTGGCCAAATGCTGCTGGAATCTTGTCAGGCTTGGTGCCATGAGCACCTCCCTGGGGAGCCTGTTCCAGTGTTCCACCACCCTCTGCCTCAAGAACCTTTTCCTCATGGCCAACCTCACCCTCCCCTGCCACATCTTCCTGCCATTCCCTCTGCTCCTGGCATTCGTTGGTGGCCAGAGAGAAGAGATCAGCGCCTGCCCCTCCTCTTCCCCTTGGGAGGAAGTTCTAGACCCCCATGAGATCTCCTCTCAGTCTCCTCTTCTCCAGGCTGAACACACCAAGTGACTTCAGCCTCTCCTTGTACCCTTCCCTTTTAACCATTCCCCAATGTTGTGGACCTGGTTGAGCTGGTTGTCACTGCGTGCGCTGAGGGCTACTTGTCTGCATATGGAGGTGCACAGATGCCATCAGACCTTGTCCCTCTGGACACACCAGTAGTGTTGCCTCTTACATATCTCCATTTTGCCTGCATGCGTTACTGCAGGTCACCTACCCAGTACGAACAATCGCATGCACACACCATTTATTCCCAGCCCAGGAGGTGGGCTGCAATCTTAAAGCTGGTGGTAGAGCCCAAAGGCAAGAAGGTCTTGGGGTCAAGGGCTGCCAGCACAGTTTGGGGGAGCTGAGAGAAGCAGCAGCAGTGTCTGTACAAGCGTGTCAGGAGGACATTAGGTGGAGCTATGGGTGGTTGGACCAGCTCCTGCCTGTGAGATGCAGGAAGACAGAGCACGGTTGTGTTAGCAGTGGTCCAAGGGTTTGTTCCAGACCCAAAAAGGAGCCTCCTCGGCTAGATCTGTGGGTGAGATGGGCTGATCTTCTGAGGGGGAAGGTGCACTGTCATTTTATCCACACTGAGAACCTGTGTTCCCGCACTGCTGCTTCTACCAACACTGAAACACATCTGAACAATGTGAGTAGCTAATCAGGGCGTCGTTTCCTCCCACAGAATATCATCCATCTTAAACAGATCACCATGGCAAGAGCATTTAGACCATGTCTGCTAATCCCAGGCCTCTCCATGCATCTTGTGCCTCCCTGGGAAAGCAGCCCCAGACCTGACACAGAAGAGATCCCCATTCCAAGCACTTCTTTTTAATTTTCAGCTACATATTTGTTGCTCTGGCTTCCCCATGAAATGAAGTTTATAATCCTACCCTTCAGTACAGCTGGGGCTCGTGGGACAGAAAGGTTGTGTTCTCTGATGCTGAGTTCCTACGAGCTGAGACAATAAGGAGGATGGATCTTGGCAGTACCTCCACTGAGGAAGAGGAGGCATGAAGCCTGTATCCATGATGAGACAGAAAGGAAGCCACACAAGATGCCCATTGCTCCAGGAGTCACCAGAAACAGCCCTCCTACCTGCATTTCTTCTGCCTCATCCCAGCACTGCCAAGATAAACACAAACCTCGGGGGAACAGAGCATCTGTTGCTCTGTTGAACTCTCTCTAGGGATTGCTGCTGATGTTGCCTTTCCACACAGCTCTCCGTCATCAATCAAGATCAAACTCACCAGAGCAGCCAGGAGCCTTTAGGAGGAGGAATTGCAGGAGAGGAACCTTTGGAAATGAACTCAGATGCTTTGGGAGTGACTTATCTGCAGCACTCTCAACTCTGGCTGTTTCGCAGTCATGCAATTGGGCTTCGGGGCTCTGGGTTTCCAGCTTCTTGATAGTGATTTAGATACCTGAGCGTTCAGTCACTAGCAATAATACAGATTTATAATCCTTAGCATTAGAGAAAAAAAGTCTAAGAACCAGTGCACCCTGTAGGCTACAGCAGCCAGCAGATAACTATGTTTTTAGGGGAAAAAAAATCCCCTTAATATTTCAGGATAGTTAACATTGAACTAGCACATATAATGCTCATGATCACTCCCTCCCGTCCCCAGATTCATTCCCACTTAAGGCATCCAAAGCTTGAAGTCACTTGTCAAATCTCGAGTCAGACTGGTGACTAGAAGACAACTTCCAATGAAGTTGTCCCACCACCACCACTGCTGAAGGTCACCAGTCCTTCTTCACCATTGAATGACAACTGAGCTAAGCCTTTTATTGCTCTCTCTGCACCCAAGAACTTCTGCAGGTGGGCAGAAGACAGTGAATTGATCTGTAATTAACCCCCTCTTGATAATCCAAAATCTATATAAGAAAATTTTGGTAGCCAGCCTCACCTTGGCAATTCCTGGGCTCACAGTGTCATAGCAGGGCTAGAAGCCCCAAATCTAATAGTGATACACAAATCATAGAACCATCAAATCATGGAATAGATTGGGTTGGAAGGGACCTTAAAGCTCACCCAGTCCCACCCCCCCTGCCAGCAGCAGGGACACCTTCCACTAGACCAGGTTGCTCAAAGCCTCATCCAACCTGGCCTTCAACACTTCCAGGGAGGAGCAGCCACAGCTTCTCTGGCCAACCTAGGACACTGTCTCACCACCCTCACACCAAACAATTTCTTCCTCACATCTCATCTCCATCTCCCCTCTGCCACTTTCAAGCCATCACCCCTCGTCCTGTCTCCCCCTGCCCTTGGCCAAAGTCCCTCCCCAGCCTTCCTGGAGCCCCTTCAGGTACTGGGAGGCCACTAGAAGGTCTCCCCGGAGCCTTCTCTTCTCCAGGCTGAACAGCCCCAACTCTCTCAGCCTGTCCTCACAGCAGAGCTGCTCCAGCCCTCACATCATCCTGGTGGCCTCCTCTGCACTGGCTCCAGTAGCTCCATGTCCTTCTGCTGTTGGTGGCCCCAGCACTGGAGGCAGCACTGCAGGTGGGGTCTGAGGAGAGCGGAGCAGAGGGGCAGAATCCCCTCCCTCCACCTGCTGCCCACGCTGCTCTGGGTGCAGCCCAGGACACGGTTGGTGTATTTTGTTGTGCTCTCAGACAGAATTACTCTGTCCTTGAAGTTTGTGTCCTGATGCCTCTGTGTCATGGTTTAACCCCAGCTGGCAACAAGCACCACACAGCTGCTCACTCACTCCCCTCACAGTGGGATGGGGGAGAGAATCAGAAGAGTAAAAGTGAGGCAACTCATGGGTTGAGATAAAGGCAGTTTAATAGGTCAAGCAAAAGCCACACATGCAAACAAAGCTCTTTCATTTTCCTTCAGCAGGTGCAGCAGTGCTCACAATGGTTTTTTAAGTTATCTTGTCACCTGAGTATTGATGAAGCAACCAGAGAATCACTAAAGCAGGGAGAGAGGCTGGCTGCATGCTGAGGGCACCCAGGCTTTTCGTGGGCATCAGTGGCCTTCTACACTTTTCAACATTGTACATAATATAAGAAAGACAAATGCCAAAGTCATCAGTGGGTGAGCAGCGAAGGAGCCTTTTGGAGGGGGACATGTGTTTGCAGTGCTCAGGACATGCTCACAGTCCGTTTGGGTAGAGATGATGTGAGGAGAAAGCACAGAGAAATGAAACTCCTGACTCTGTTTGTTTCTGTTGAGTGAGGTGAATGGGTTTGCCTCGGAGACGGCGTTTCACACAGTTATATGGCAGTCACAGACACTGAACACTGCTGTGCTGCTGCTGGAATTCCACCCTGTGTTCAATGAACTGTTCAAGTGACCACTTTCTCAATTTCTGCAGGAACCAGATTATAATTACAGAGCTGAAGTAAAAAAACTCATTCCTCACTTGAAGTATTTGGATGAAATACCAGCAAGTCAGACTGCTCTCCTTCCTTCCAAGAAGATGCATGAGGATTGGCTAATTATCAAGGAATCCATCAAGAGAGGTGGTTTAGCTGGAGACATTTCATGGTTAGGTAGGTCAGCTTTCCTATCGGGGTTCATTTTTCAGGTTATGAAGTGTGAAAAAGAAAGATGAAGAGCAAGCTGGCCTCATCAATGCCAACGTTTAATTATAGTGAAGGGATGAAGGATGTCATCTTCACTTGGGAAGTGAGGAAGCTGGAACTCAGCACAGGAGAGATTTAAATGAAAGCTGTCCTAAGCTGGGCATCAAGATTAGAAAAATGCAAATGCCTTCTAGAGCATAAAGCAAATCCAGCAGTAGCTGGGAGTCTGGACTTAGCGTTCATCCTGCGTGATGGGAAGAAGCAAAGTAGCAAGTGACAGGACAAGAGGAAATGGGCTCCAGTTGTGTCCAGGGCAGTTGAGATGGGATGTGAGGAAGAATTTCTTTGCTGAAAGGGTTCTGAGGCATTGGAAGGGGTTGCCCAGGGCAGTGGTGGAGTCCCCATCCCTGGAGGGATTGAAGAGTCGTGTAGACACAGTGCTGAGGGACATGGGTTAGTCGGGGACTGGTCAGTGTTGGGTTCATGGTTGGACTTGATGATCTTAAAGGGCTTTTCCAGTCCGGGCAATTCAGGGATTCTGTGAGAGCTTGGGAAGGAATGTTCCAACAACAGCTGTTCACAGCCCTATCCATGGCAGAAGCCAGTCCCATGCAGTGTGGATGTAGCAGGATTTCCTACTCCAATTTCATAATAGGAGAGGCAATTTGATCAGCACCTCTCAATGGCAGGAACATCCTAGCAACTGAGATTGCAGGAGCTTGTAATAGGTCTGGTCCATTTGCTTTGCCTCGGTGATTAAGTCCATTACATTCATTAGTAGAGAGCAAATGGTTTGAAAATAAATCTGTTGTCCCCTTGCCCATGGCCTTGGTTATAGTTCACATGGCCGTGCTTTTACCTATCGTGCTACGTGCACTTTAACCACGTACCATTAAATATTACAAAGTTATTTCCTATAACTGCTCCTGTTGCTTCCCATTAGTGGGGGCAATGCAGTTGGCCTCCCAGCCCCCCTCGTTGTGGTTTGTCTGCCAACTGTACTCCATTAACCAGTTGCTTTGGTTTGGAATAAGTACCTAACGTTTGTCATTTATTTGAATCCCTGTGGGTCCAAATCATTAGTTGTATTAGTAGTTATGGTAAGGAAAAAAATCCATTAAAATCTGAACCCTTGGTGATCCTGCTTTGGCAACATGGGTCAGAAAAGGAGTTAACACAGTGGGCTGAGAGAAACAGGACCACAAAGTGGTGAATTCCTATCATTTCCTGGTGTAACCAGACTTGTATTGCCTTCAAGCTCTAAACTGATGGGCTCATACAGGCAAGTTGAGACATCCCCATATTTTTTTCTTTCCTATAGCAATGTAGACTCAGGTACTTTTCACACAGTGTGAATTCCATGGGTTTGTATTAACAACCACAGCCAAGATATTTTAAAGGTCCCCAACACTCACAGAGCCACCAAGATGATGAAGGGAGTGGAGCATCTCCCTGCTGAGGAAAGGCTGAGGGAGCTGGGGCTCTTTAGCTTGGAGAAGAGGAGACTGAGGGGTGACCTCATTAATGTTTATAAATATGTAAAGGGCGAATGTCAGGAGGATGGAGCCAGGCTCTTCTCAGTGATGCCCAACGGTAGGACAAGGGGCAGTGGGTGTGAGCTGGAACACAGGAGGTTCTGCTTAAACTTGAGAAGAAACTTCTTTCCAGTGAGGGTGCCAGAGCCCTGGGACAGGCTGCCCAGGGAGGGTGTGGAGTCTCCTTCTCTGGAGACATTCAAGACCCGCCTGGACGCCTTCCTGTGTGATCTCATTTAGGTTCCTGCTCCGGCAGGGGGATTGGACTGGATGATCTTTCGAGGTCCCTTCCAATCCCTGATGTTCTGTGATTCTGTGAAATGTCCATATTATTGCAGAGCTGATTGCTCCACTGTGGAGCTGGTTGATGCTCCACACTTTACAAAGCGTGATATTCATCTAGGCACTGAAATGAAATTTGCTTTCATGTGGGTTGTTGCCTGCACATGCTTCTCCTGCAGCTGAGCTGTGCTCCCTGGACAACTGGCTGTTGGGCAGAGGTGAGAGGACAAGGCTCTGTCTGCCTTCACTGGTGTTTATATCACAGAACCATGGAGTG
>NW_010316028.1:0-1430 GCF_000700745.2 Antrostomus carolinensis
TCATAGAATCGTTTTGGTTGGAAGAGACCTTAAAGATCTACCAAGTCCACCACTAAATCACATCCCTAAGTACAACATCGACACATCTTCTAAATACCTCCAGGATGGTGACTCCACCACTTCCCTGGGCAGCCTGTTCTAATACTTGACAACCCTTTCAGTGAAGAAGTTTTCCCTAATTCCAATCTAAACCTCCCCTGGCACAACTTGAGGCCTTTTCCTCTTGTCCTATCACTTGTTACCTCGGTGAAGAGGCTGACACCCACCTCACTACAACCTCTTTTCGTGTAGTTGTAGAGAGTGAGAAGATCTCCCCTCAGCGGGCTCAACAACCCCAGTTCCCTCAGCAGTGAACTCATCACACTTGTGCTCTAGACCCTTCCCCAGCTCTGTTGCCCTTCTCTGGACATGCTCCAGCACCAAAATGTCTTTCTTGTAGTGAGGGGCCCAACACTGAACCCGGCACTCGAGCTCCGACCTCACCAGTGCCCAGTGCAGGGGGACGATCACTGCCCTTGTCCTGCTGGCCACACTGTTTCTGATACAAGCCAGGATGCTCTCGGCCACACCTGGCCTCACTGCTGGCTCATGTTCAGCCAGCTGTCAAGCAACACCCCCAGGTCTTTTTCTGCCAGGCAGCTCTGCAGCCACTCTTCCCCAAGCCTGTAGCGTTGCATGGGGTTGTTGTGACCCAAGTGCAGGACCTGGCACTTGGCCTTGTTGAACCTTGTACAGTTGGCCTCTGCCCATCCATCCAGCCCGTCCAGGTCCCTCTACAGAGCCTTCCTACCCTCAAGCAGATCAACACTTTTGCCCAACTTGGTGTCATCTTCAAACTTGCTGAGGGTGCACTCAATCATCTTGTCCAGATCATTCATAAAGATCTTAAACAGAACTGGCCCCAATACTGAGCCCTGGGGAACACCACCTGTGACCAGCCACCAGCTGGATTTAACTCCATTACCATAACTCTTTGGGCCCGGTCATTGTCCTGGTTTTTAGCTGAAATAGAGCTGGTTTTCTTTTTAGTAATTAGAATAGCAGTGTTTTAGTTTCCAGCCTGGGACTTGCTGTGAGAGAGAGCTTGATAACGTACCAGTGTAATGCTGTGAGAAAGGCTTTACTAAAGTCTGGGTAGACTGTAGCTGGGCATTGTAAGACACCCTGCAGACTCAGGCTCATTTCACTGACCTAAAGCAGATCAGTTGGAAGGCAACACTGCAGGAAAAACTGGGAAAGGGATGCTGACTGTTGAAGTACTTGCAGGAATTTTGGTACAGAAGGTGTGAAACCAGGGGCACAGTCACTTTGTTAGACTGAAAAAAGTAATAAACTGGCAAAGTAATAAAAATAGGTTTGATCTATGAAGATGTGAAATATTTTAGTAATCCCTGGTTTTTAACAGTAAACTTTTATTTTATTTATTTATG
>NW_010316029.1:0-70222 GCF_000700745.2 Antrostomus carolinensis
CCCTCTGGATGGTGTCCCGACCCTCCAGCGTATAGGATGCAGTCCCCCTGGGACTTTGTTTTCTAACAAAACCATTGCCTATCCAACAATTCATCCTGACTTACTCATGCTGAGGAGAGTTTATTCTTCAAGTAATTCCCCTCATAGCTGTGGCATCCTTAGGCAATAAAGTTTCTTGCTGTCGTTGTGTCCCAAGACATGGACATGGTCCTTCATCTCTTCTGCTCTCTTCCTCACTCACAATATCACTACATCTTTAGGTCTTCTATTGTAGATCACAGGTTTTTTTTGGAAGCCTGGAAAACATGCTGCAACCTTCCTAAACTAGGCATCTGTTGTGCTGCCTTGATGGCTTAGAGGTTTTTTTCAATTTATTTCCCTAAAATCACACATTTACAATATTCACTGACTCAAAGAACTGTTGTGAAATATAGAAGTCAAATCAGGACTCAGAATATTTAAGTAATGACACCTTCGGAGTACATATATGTTAGCTGCATGGACATAAATACATAGTCTGTAAATTAAATACTTGGTTGCATGTATGTCTGTGATTCACAGCTACTTACTGATGTGGATCATCATTTGGTATCATCTGATCAGTGATGTAATATTAGGCAGTTACACATTTTTCTAATGTAATCAGGCCTTTCAAGATCTCAGTAGATATGATTTAGATTAATTGGATATTTAGAATAAGATTAGCTGAAATGGATCATATGGAAGACATTTTGAGGTACATTTCTTCTGCCAGATATGTACAGTTAATAAAGAGAACTGGGAAGTGGAAAAGGCTGTGTGTTTTTCTTCTCTCTAAAATACTATGAGGGTAACCAAAAATTACATATTTTTCACCAGGAAATGTCTGTTTTCACAAAATAGATACTTTTCCCTCAGCTTTAGGAATGAAATGCAATGAGCTCCACATGCTCTCCAAAGTGTCCAGGAGTACTTTTGCAGGCACTAACTATAGACATATCATTCCCAATATACCTGGGCCAACAGAAATGGTACATGTGTCATTTAGCAGTACAGACTTCTCAGGAGTTTTCATATAAAATCAGGTAGACAAAAAAAAGGTCAACTTTTAGAGACAAGCATCTGGAACTTCAGACCACATCATGGCTAATGGCTTTATTGTTTCCCCTCACTGGGATCACTGTCAATGAGGCTGCTTGTGTTCCTAAGCAGATTGCAAACCCAGCAGTTTGACACATCTGGCATTATGCTTTTTTCTTTTTGCCCTGAAAAGAAAAAAAAAGAAAAAAAGAGAGGAGAGGAGAGGAGAGGAGAGGAGAGGAGAGGAGAGGAGAGGAGAGGAGAGGGTGACTGATGTGTCAGAAACTCTCTGGGAAATGAATACTATAGCAATGCATAGAACTATACTACATTAATCGTGCTTCCCAGAAGTGTTACAGGCACCTTGTTGAATATAAAGACAATACATTTACTTCCCAGAGAACAAGCAGTTTAACTACAGACTTGGCACAAGAAGTACTGCAGTTAATAAATGAAAGGGTGAAAGCAAGAATTACAATTATGAGATTGTGCAATTCTGGCATGTGCCATGAATACTTTGTATGACCCCAGCACACTTCATTCGAGACTTTGGCTGGGCTATTTTCAAGTGAGAGAAAATTCTGGCCTCATCATACTACATTTAGCTGTCTTGTCTCTTTTTTCCTCAGCCCAACAACAGCAGGTAGCTCTCTTTTGGAAAACAAAATATAATTTTAACTCATGTTTCTCATAAGGTTATAACTGCTGAGTTGTTGGTTTCTTTGTAAAATTGGTAAGGACTGATAATGATTTAATCAGAATGACTTCTTTGTATTAATCATCCCTTTTAAATCCCCACTGCTGTTTTATTGGATTGAGTTGGAGGCAAAGTACATAGCCACAGAAAGCTCACTCAGAGCTGAACTCCATGATACAGGCAAAGAAAGACTAAGAAAGCACTGATGCTGGAGAACAGGCAAGCCCTCTACTTCTCTTGCCAAGATTGTGTGTTCCTAAGCATTTCTAAAACTTGAAATCTTGAACTTGTATCACTTTGAAAGAGTTAACTGGCACCATTCCTTTCAGTTTGGTGCACAAGTTCCTGTGGAACATCCCACTTGCAATTGCAGCGCACAAGTGAGTTTTATTGCCTAGTTATAACCATGGCCAAGCCTCTGTGCACTGTCTGAGCATAAACCAGAATTGTAAGGGGATTTGCAACTTGCATGTCTCAAAATGCTTTGGTATATTCAGAGGTGATTTACCCCTTCATGGCCTTGGTCATCAAATCTCTTTACTATTTATTCTGCAGAATATCTGTAATTCTCTATGTCCACAGGAACATGTTTCTGTGACTCTTCACCTGGGGAGCGCTATGTCTCTCAACAAGGGTCACAAGTCTCCTCAGGAGTGGTTCAGAAATGTCATGTTCAGTGAATATATAAGCTGCTAGCATTTATGAGGTTCTATATTTAAATGCAGATCTTCTGTGGCACTTCTATAGGTTAGTGTTGCTATTGTCTCCTAATAACCATTGAAGTCAGATTTTTTCCCTTTCACTCCCTTAGATGCTTTGATCAGGCTTTGGATGAGATCTTTCCTGTTGCAAGGGGACCCAGCTGTCATGATGAGAAACTCAATGAAGAAGCCACTGGAAGCACTGAGGAATTTGAAGTAAATGCAGCAGAAACATATCTGTACTCAGAGATCATAAAATGGGGTCATAATTTACCCTTTTCCATCATTGTATGTCTAGTGTGGTAGTGGAATACTTGCGCAGGGCACTTGCTCAATTCATAGATATTTGCATCCTTTAGCAACTGCTGCTAAGATTAATTCAAAGATTCATTCCTTTAACTCATTAGTAGTGATCCTACTTCTGCTGTCACTCATTCTGGACATTATATATTTCTTTCTTAGAAGACAGAAAAACCCTTTCCATTTATTTTCTTTTTGATTACTGTGGTAAAATTAAGAATAGGGAAACATAGAACCAACATGTAAAAATGCTCATTTCATAGGTCAGGGCTCCCATAGGACCAGAAACAACACAGAACAGCTTTCCCTGTGATAGTAACACTTCCTAGCCCTTCACAACTGTGAAGCACAAGGCTGTGCTTCCAAACTGCAGACACATTTCCTTGTGTATGAATGTGTTTGCATTCACATGTGTGTTTGTATGTACTAAATAGGGCATACAGCTTAATCATTTCCAATTTTGTGGGAATTTTGGCTGCAATTCCAGTTTTAAGTATTTGGAATGCTTCTTACTTTGCATTAAGTTTTTTTGCCTGTTTTTAACGAGCGTGTTTAGTGCAGTGAGACATTATGGTCACTCAGTAGAATGTAAGTTACTTTCTCACATATTATGTTGCAGGCCAGATTATGACTGATTAATACATTGCAGGTGTCAGCCAAAATACAAAAGCATAAGGAGGAGAGTAAGGGGTGAATTTATTCCTTCTCTCTGGCTGGTTGCTTTTTTTAGGGGTTGCAGAAGCCACTCCGTGAGTGGCTTTGGAAGAGAGAGATCCCACTCAGAAACACGGCCATAGAAACAATACTTCTATCAGCCTTACATCTGTACAGATTGTTCCCATTCTTTGCAGAAAAACAAAACAAAAAAAAAAAAAACACCCCCCAAAAAAATAAAAGGGCAGAGGGGCCCTTTATGAGGCTATTGCCAGCCAAAATACAGATATTCATTAAAGCTGGCTTTGCACCTGGTTTCTGGGGGGAAGCTGAAATGTTTCTTGTGTTTGGTTGCCCACCTGTACAAAACAAACCTCCATCTGTGAAGACCTGCATAGTAGCTAACATAAATGTATATTTTCATTGTTTGATTAAATCTTGTCTGAATTATCAGTCGTATAATAAGAAGAACTGGCTTGCTCTGAGGTGCTAGCTGTCGTTGGTTATTGTTAATCATAATCTAACAAATACCAGATACAGCTATTTGGCAATTGAGAACTAACATTTTTCTTATTTAAGGTGATAGGAATGAAGGAAACATAAATCATAACGTACTCATATTCCCATATCTGAAGGTGCTTTAATACTTAACATTTGTCTACCTTTCAAGACAACCAATTCATGGCTATTACCAGAAAAATGTACATTTTAAATTGTTACTAAAGTTAGTATTACAAAATTCGTCGACTGTTTCTCTTTCCTGGGATAATTCTACTGAAGACAGCACTGTTACACCTTTGAAGAAAAAGCCTGTTCAGCCTCACTAGGGAGAATTGCTAAAAGCACTGTAGACAACCACACAAACAATATACACATTAGCATGAATAGTTTTATGTCAATTTACATTTCTGAAGCATCCTTATGCTAATTATTCAACTTTATGTGTGTCTGTCAGTAAAACAAATTTTAGTTCTTTTAATAAAATCTTTTTACAGAAAAGATGGTTTGGAAATATTTCATTGAACTGAGTCCTGATAATGTAAATCATGTCAAGTACCTAAAGAAGCCAGCTGATAACCATTAAATAAAAATGAAGACAAGCTCAGACCTTGAAAACTTAATTTCATTGGGACTGCAAACATCCTGAAAATTAAGTACACAGGCTAAACTAAGTATATAGGCTCCCACTCACAAGGGGCTTCATCATGGTTTTAAATCACAGCATGGTGCTGTAGGCTAGACAGAGCTGCACTTCCCATCTGGAGATATTTTGACTGACTCATGGGGTTTTCTGAACAGATCTAATGACTCTTCATGGGATGTAATATAACCACATGCTTGCATGCTAGCATGGACAGTGTAAAGGAGACTGACCTCTTTCTATTCTCTTTGGGAATCTGAGAAATGCATTATATATGTAGGAAGTGTAGCCCAGGCCTGGCACAATAACATTTTCCTGAATTGGCTGTGGAAATTAATTAATATTTTCTACTGTGCCTTTTTTTTTTTTTTTTTTTTTTAGATCCAGGACTACCTCATGCTCTTCAAAAACGAGCAACATCTCTCTTTATAATATAGCCTAGAGAAAAACTAGATATTCAACAGCTACTGAAAAATAGGCATCTCATGAAGACACGTAATTTGAGGCAATCAAACTGAAAATGTTGATACATCTGTGATCAAAGAGGAAATCTGGGATCTGAGATGTTTCTCAGTTCCTAGTGACAACTTCAAACAGTTAAGTAATGCCCTTCTCTACCCCAGGATATCTCTTGATATAGTTTTGATTCTTGACCATTACTGGGAATTACAAAAACCAAGGATATCACCTGCAGGTTCACAACAGGCTTCCTGCACGGAAAGTGGGAAGTGGCCCACCTACTTCAGAACTCACAAAGCCCCATCATTATACATATGCCATTTCTCCACTGCGTTGTGTTGTGAAGCATCTGTCACCAAGAGGTCATCAACTTGCTGATTGACAACTATCTTCCCAGCATCTAGTCAGCACGATGGACCAGGATTTCTTCACTAGCCCTGACAGAGCTTGGAGAGGTTTACCTGTTGGATCTCTTTGAGGACAATCCACAACAAAGACATTCAACTGGGCCTCCGCAGCTGCAGGGAGGAAGCTCAGAAGGATGCTACACTGTTTTCTGGCAGTACCAACACCCTTTCGCATTAAAAGGCTCTTTCTGAAGTCACTGTCCAACACTCTCTGAACTAATATGCCCATCATGAAATAAGAGGTGGCAAGAAAGAAGCCAGATGATGGTCATAACAGCCACCACTTATAGCTCAGCATTTTGAGAGTAGTCACTTCACTCTAACAAATCCATAGAAAAAATATTTTTGCCTCCATTTTGGGGAGCTGTAGAATAAGTCCTCCAAATCTGCAGCAAAGAACTTTATCCTGATTTAGAGCCACATAAAAATAGCATGACTGTTCAGTTTTTGAGGATGGAGAGGACTCTAATGGCATATACTCCCCTAACAAAAAAATTAGTAATATGAAGCTTGATTTCAAACTCATTGCTTTGATGAATAGGATCAATAGCACTGAAGTCAACCAGTTTGTGTGTGAGACAAGATTAAAACAGCATAGCTGCATTGACTTTGAGTACATTGCACTGACTTTCACCAGTTACATTATTCAAGGATTATCCTGGTGTAAATGACATCAGAATGAACATCAAAGTCTCTGTTACTGATGTACTTGTGTATATCGCCAGGATACAGCATATAGCCTACACTGCCTTTTTTAAAAACATTAAAAGTAATTATGAATTAATAGACCTATGTGATGTAAACATAAGTCGCTGCTAACCACTTCTATTTGACTACTACACTTCACTGTTTGGTCTCACTAAACTCTGGCATCCTTTGGACTTGACAGATTAACACATATATGAAGAAATTTGCATATTTATTTTAAACCAGATGTTCTTCAAGCAGTACAGCCAAATTCCCATCATCACTATAATCACATTGTATTTTGTTAACATAATGGAGCCATTAAAATTCCACAACAAGCTGCTTTGTTAAGAAGAAAGGGTTATTAAATAATTTTCCAGGTGAATTCAAAGTGAATCCTAATTAAGAAAAAAGAGGCAGATTCTTAGCTAATGTTAATTGTCTCCATTTGCATCACTGAAGGATCTGGCTTATATCAGAGTGAGACTATTACTTTGTTTTGCAATCACTGCCATTTATTTTACAGAAAAGATGGTTGGAATAAAGCTTTATTATATTAATAGCAGTCAACAAGCAGTGAGTAACTGGTATTATAAAATATATCATGTATTATTTTTACTATTAATAACCCTAGACACATCTGAGTTTGGGTTTTTTAATAAGATCTCTGAAAATATAACTTTTTCATTGGTTCACATCATATAGCATTTGGTTTTTTTATGTGAAGATCAATATTTGGTTACGTTTACCACAATTAATCAGTGTTAAATCAACTAATCCAAAGTTCTGGAATGCAAAGTATGAGAATGACATTGTTTTGTTAAATCTACAAAGAAAAGTTGCACTCCACAGAGTGATAAAGAAATAAATCTCATATAAGAAGGAAAGATTTATTTTCTGAGAAAGAAGCCAAGAGAAACTGGAACTGGGTGAGGTTGGAGACTACATTCAAATAGACCTTTCTGATTCAATGTGACATTGTTTTTCTAAAAGAAAAATTCCAGATGGTCAGAAAGCAGAGGGGATACCCAGGAAAAACATACACTTGGAAGTGCTACTTTGTATTAAAAAATAAGCAATCTCTTGGGACCGGGAACTGCCCTTTGAATTGTGGCACTCAGAAGTGAGTACAGAAGTGATAAAAATGACACACCTTTTCTCTCAGTATTTCTTAAAGGATTAAATCTTCCTTTCCCAGCTGACTGTGAGAGCTGTAGGCAGCAAAAGGAATCTCATAGCAGCTGAGACCCTGAACATTTCATTACAGGTCTTATAAGACACCCAGATGCCAGAGCAAGGGCTGGGGTTTATCAAGATCATTTAAGTTTCAAATTTGCTTAGAGGGTACACACAGTACGAGGCAGTTCAGCCTGAACAGTAACAGGCCAGACAGAGGGAAGGAGGGGAGTATATCTCAAGTAGTCTGGAACATGGTGGGTGATGCAGTATCTTAGTTTTTTATTCTTCTTTTGAAGCAGAGGACAAGAGATACTAAGAGAAGGAAAGAGGCAAAGATTTATCTGAATAAGAATACAGATCAGAAATGATCTGCTAATGTGGTAGCCACAGAAGTAGGAAGGGGCTAGTTGAATGATGTCAGAAACTTGTCCAAAAGTCAGTGGAAAACTGTGCCAGATATGATGCAAAGCCAGCTCTTGTCAACGGTGTGAAGAACTCTGCAGTCAAAGCTTGCACCACTGGACAAATCTCAGCACTGGGCACATAATCTGCCATTGCAAAACATCGTTAGACATTTCCAAGCAAATGCCTTGCAAATTGCAGTCTCAGAGAAGTTGGCTGGATAAGATCTAGGGCATTTCATTAGGATGTGTTTGTTAAAAAGCTGTGTCTGAAATGTTTGAAAAGGTCAGTGTAGGCAGGCATGATCTATTGTAAGTAGGAAGCTTTGGCTTTAATGAGATCTGTCAAAGTCATGGTAAAGTTGACTTGAGCACAGGAAGACTTAGAAACATCTAAACAGTCTAAATCTAAATGAGGCACAACACTGGTGATGAGGAATAGTAACTGCAACCAGAATGTTACAAATGTGCCTTTTGGGGGGCATTCACACAGTTTTACCATACACACAACTTTATCATTCAAAAGAGTAATTCCTTGGAAAAACACTTTCTTTCCTCCATAAGAAGCAATATTTACATAAACATTCTTTTTTTTCCAAACATTGGAGTGTAAAGATAGCTTCTAAGAAAATTAGAAACATTTTTTCTGGGAAAGTTAGAAACATCTTTTCTGAGAAACTTATCTTTACACTTTTCACTGGGCCAGTGAAAGCCTGTTACAAATTAATTCACTGACTGCTTTTGTGGAAACACCCCCTTTTCATTCATGATGGTGAGGAAATGATGCATAAAACTACCACCTCATTAATGTGTTAATTCTGAAGATTTCATTTGGGAAAGATCTTCCAGTAAAAACAGTAGACAGTTACTCAAAATGGTTCGAAGATTTTCCCAGTTCAACTTACACTCAATTCACTAGTGAATTGCTGAGGAAACCAATAAATCAGACCAAATAAATCATCATCTTTGATCACTAAATTTCCAATAAAAGAATATGGAGGCTCCCTTCAGAATAAGTTTTCCTTCCTCTGCATTATTGACCCAGACACAGACACAAAAATATTTTACTAACTTTTCTATGCCTCACAGTATTCAGTGCTTGCTTTTTCAAGTATCATCTAAAAAAATTTCTTCTAAAGCTTCCAAATCAGAAGGGAATCCGCATCTGCAATGGACTAGAAATTAAATGGATTAAAACAGAATGAGTGGGAGTGAGCAGGAGAGGAACAGGTTTTTAGAAAATTGAACATTCTTCCTGGTTCATGCCATTTTGTTAGGGTTGCAAAATTTTGAAGTTAGCCTTTTACTTAACCTCAGCCTTCAACAACTCCAATCATAATATCAGACTTTTACCAGATATATAATAGCAATAATATATCAAAATTTCAGTAACATAGGTCAGCACAAGACTTTGCAATGATTTGAGGTTTGTAAACATTTTGTTTGGCTGCACACATTTATATCCCAACTGCAAAAGGCACATCCATTTGGTGTAAGCAAACACAAGCAATCATGAAAATGGTAAGCAGAAGTCAGATATTTGCAAAATATTTTCCTCTTCAATGTTGTCTCTGTCTTTTATAATAAAAAATGTAAATTAAAAAATAGGCTGAAATGCTAGGCGGAAAAAATAATTGGACAATTTCCTTTAATTGAACTGCCATGATTATTTCAAGGCTAGGTTGGGTGGGACTGGTCTAGTGGAAGGTGTCCCTGTTCATGGCAGCAGGGTTGGAACTAGGTGAGCTTTAAGGTCCCTTCCAACCCAAATCATTCTATGATCCTACGACTGACCAAAATTATAGAAGTGACTACATGTACTGAATCCAATGAGTCCTCGAAGTCCAAGGAGAGCACAGCCTCACCTGAGCTTGGGTCCTGGACACCAGCTCTATGTCCAGGCTGGGTTAGTTATGAACCTGGGACTTAAAATCATCTGTTCCTTGGGCCTATGGAATTAGCCTTTTCATTTATAGCTTAGCTCTTCAGAAGCTATGACAGGCACACACACAGCACACAGACTTTGCATGTATCTTTAACACTGTGTGGCTTTTCCCTTAACATTGCATAGGTAGAGATCCCTTAACAAAATTGCCATCATGAAACCAGTTCTTTTTACTTTACCCTAGCTTGGCTGAGCCAGTATCTGGAGCTGGTGAAGGCCTTTTGTGTCTTACTCAAGCTTCAGTCCATTTCTCTGCAATGTCCTCTTTGATCCCTGATACCACCTGGCCAGTTTCTCCAACTTCTGTTTCTCAGGAGCCCTCTCAAGAAGTCAGAAAAAATGGCTTTTACACTTCAAGCCAAGCACTGGCTAACATTTTATCTGTAAAGTAAATATAAAAATCTGTAAAAAAAAGTCTATTATCCCTAGTCTGAAAGGTATTAAGAGAGGTCTTACTAGCAGTAGTACATGTAACCTCACAAAGACTTTTGTTGCATGACAACAGTCACCATCTATAGCTTCATAACATTAAAAAAAATAAACCCATTCCCCCCCAAAAAAACCCCATAATATTTAATTCATTCAGCAGCTGCCAAAATAATTGTA
Organism: Antrostomus carolinensis; assembly: GCF_000700745.2. Taxonomy (NCBI): domain Eukaryota; kingdom Metazoa; phylum Chordata; class Aves; order Caprimulgiformes; family Caprimulgidae; genus Antrostomus; species Antrostomus carolinensis. Next base: position 10,237 of record NW_010316029.1, read on the forward strand.
CTGTCTGCTTCTACATTTTGGATTTCTACTACTCAATAGTTTCTGACATCTTCAAAGTGACATAAGGAGCCTGTGGAGGCCTTGGAGAGAGTGATCCTGCTTGGAGCTCCCTACCCACACATGCTGCACCACTAGCCCTTGTTCTGGAGTCATGAGGTATTCTGGCAGCTCAACACTGGGGACGGAACACTGATTTCAGCCTCAGAGATCTGTAGAGCTCTTTTGTTAGCAGTAAGAGGGGTCTTCTGCCATTTTCCTTACATTGTTGCTATAGAGAGATCCACAACTTTGGTGGAACTTGTGGGATCTGCAAGACAAAAAAATGACCCTGAGGTTTAGTAACATAGAAGAGGAAGTAACACAGAAGACATCAACACAGGCAGGACCAATATACCTCTCTGCCATCTTCCCTAGGAGTTTATCCAGGGGCAGCTGCAGCTGAGTAGTGGAATCAGGCCACCTACAAAACAAAGCAAGCACAAAGTGGAGATGCAGAGACAACATGGATCACATCTACAGCTCTTGCATGCTGGTAATTTGGTAGTTTATAGTAATTTGATAATTTGCATCACCTGAAAGTGACATCTTTTTCTAAGTTTACTTAGTCCTGCATTTTCACATTAGGGGTTGTAGTGAAACCATTTGAACAATCTGATTTCCATGATTCAGTACGCCAGTTCGTGAGTGCCAGGTATCCTTACAGACAGGAACAGCCCATGTGGGATGCATACAGAAATTCATATGGGTAAAAAGAGAAGCTGTTCTCCCCAATCCTAAAAAACATCTTCAGCAATATTATATATAAAATACGTCCTTGAAGCAAAAGCTGTGACTATGCGAGGAGAGGAAAGTACAGTGCTGTCAGAGAGGTCAGATCGTGACCCTTTTTAGCTATAGGATACTTCAGAAATTATTTCACAAGCTTTTACTCTCTGGAGCACAAGTTGACTCCAGAGCTCAAAATGCAAAGAGCAATTGTTGTAGCTGAAAGTATTTCTTTCAAAGCACTGTGGAAGTAAATGAAAGTGTCATTTTGCGCTAATGTGATAGGCAGCTACTCTGCCTTGTCAGAACAAGCAAAGTCCTGTAAGCTTTATCCCATTGCCACAGGCACTTGGGCACCTCTCTGGAAATCAATCACAGATTGGCCTGAAGAAGAGCAGAGCTGAAACAATGGCACCAGAGTAGAGGACCCTTAATGAAAGCCATTTGCTAGTCCACACCTAGGCTGTCTAGACAGCACCTCCTGTGCTTTGATCACTGATAAACCATTCTAAATGTTACCAGTGCCCCTTTTTTGTTTCTGTTTACCGGCAATCAATGGGCCTCTGGCCATTGCCTCTATTTCAAAGCAGCGCTTTTCATCTGACTGCAATCAAATAAAAAAGAACAAAGAGATGGACATTTTGGATATGAGATACTTATTTTCCTGTGATTTATACAATTTCAAATGAAGAGTGAAAACCAAAAAGCAATTGTGAGTGTACATGTGATAAATGTTTCTAATTTGGCCTGCCCTCTTAATCAATTTGAAAGCAGATTTCCCTCCCAAACCAGCAAAAATTTAGTGTAAAATTGTGTGTGTGTGTGTGTGTGTTTGTGTGTGTGCGCAAGTGTGTGCATGCTGCATAACACACACTTCTACATTTCAAAGCCTTTTCCATCTGCATTGGAACCACACTTCATGTTGCTCTTTTGTGCTGTTTGCTAGTACAGCCGTCATCTCCACTCTGAAAATCCCACATGAAATATCCAGGTATTTTTCCAAGTGGCTCTGTTTCATTATTTAATCACAGCAAAATTAGAACCATGGAAACTGAAAAGTCTACCAAAAGAGTTTGTGTGATGCTCATATCCTGTGCTCACCCAAAATACACTAGCCTATAAATAACTCAGACTTTTTAGTTATACATACTGACCTTTAATTTTTTAAAATATTTGTGTAAATATTGTTTTGCATGTGGGTTTAAGCAGGTTTTTCCCAAATTCAAGTTCACAAATACCATGTGGTTACCTTTAGCTGTATGTCAGTGTTTGACTTTAAGCTCTTCTCAACTTTTATCTTCAGCAACTTGAAGTAGCCCACTTAAATTCAGCCTTTGAATCTTTCTCAGTCCCTCCCTGTTCATGTCATGCCAGTTCAGGCATCTTAAGCCTCAATCACATACATTCTTTAAGAAAACTTAAAAGATCTAAAAGTCATGAAGAGATTTAATCTCATCTCTAAATTTGGCACAGCCAGTTTATCGTTTGAAAACACTTTATTTCCTGTCTAGGAATCCAAAGGTTATTTGGATGCAGCTTGACAACATTTAAAAAAAAAAAAAAAATCAGTCTTGTAAAGCTGGTGATTTTTGTTCTATACACTTTAAAATATTACTGTTTCAAAAGTCAGAAGCAAGACCAATTCTTTCTGGCTCATCTGCAATCCTAAAATCATGGATTTCTTTGCTATTGCCTCCTCTCTTCTTTCTAAGCAGATAATGAAGAAATTTAATTAGGTGCCCTCAAAATTGCTGACCTGATGAGAAAGGGGACAGATACACCTTTTTGACAGCATACTATACCTAGACTGCTGAAGCCAACTTACTCTGTGGTCCTGACCACGCAAGTCTTTGTCTTCAGACACTGTAGGATAAAACATATCATATGTCTACCCTTACCCCAAAGATACACACAGTATTTTCACTCCCTTGTACAAATCCTATTAAGCTAATCAAGATTTACCATATAATAATAGTAGAAAGGATAATAATATCCATATTTTTTTCCATAAAAACATGACAGTGCATCAAAAACTCTGTCCAAAATATCATATGTCAAGGAAGTAGGAAAGTAGAGGGGGGAAAAAAAGTCATAACAAACTTGTTTAAGAGCACAAGTGATGAAGAACAGAGAAACTAAGGCTCTTTCCCAGAGCTAAGTGCATACTATTAATTTGCTAAACCTAACCTGATACTATTTATCCAGATCCCTTAGAAGACACACAAAATTGCAATAAGAGGGGTCTATTATAAGAACAACTTTGTTAAGAGTCTTCAATTTTATTTCTTTGGCAATATATTCTTTCAGATCAACGTTATTTGAAGTGAGAGCCCAAGTTCTCAGCAACAAAAGGTTATGGGAGTGCATAGGAAAATGAACAAATATTTAAAGCTTCACTTATTCATTTCCACTGTTTCTTATCAAAGGTAGGACATGAATTTTGTCTGACTGAAACAGGACTGGAGCTGCTGAAAATTATTTTCCATTCCTAGAGTAATTACAGGAGTTTTAATGGTGTCCTTTTAAGATGAAACTTAAATAATGCAAGAGAGAAAAGAGCCAATTACACACTGAGATTCTCACACACGTTGACTCAATGGTACAGTGGGTTGCAGTCATGATCCTCTTATTCTTAGGAATATTCTTATTCCAGTTTAATTTAGGAACCATTCCATCTCCTTGAAGTCAAAAGAGTTAACTGGGTGTAAATCTCTGAGAAATAAAGGGAAATGAAACAGTGCCCCTTGGAATAAGACCAAAACAGCTTTCCCAGAAAGAAAAAAACTGAAATCCTACGAGTACCCAATAACTTTGTGAACATACTGCAGGTCTGAGCCAAAAAGACATTAAAAACGACAGAACTTTGCCTGACTTAAACTTTCTTTGAATTAAGTTTTTCATTATCTGTGCCTTCAAAGTATATATTTAAACACACTTTATAACTGGGGAAAAATAGAGAAATAAGAGTGATATTGGGAATTTTTGTTCTGTAGCAGTCTTTCTTCTTCTAGTTGCAGTTAGCCATCAGATCTGTCATGTATCATTTTTCAGCTCATTAGGTGGGATTTTGGCAATTTCTGTGTACAGTAAGAGGTATTGAGCAGTTGAAACTGTGAAGGTCAAATATTAAGAGCAATGTCATCATCCCTCATTGCTTCCAATGAAAAATTCTTGTATAATTGTTTAATGCCATGAGCTGCCTTTAGTGGGACATACTTGGTTTTGCCAACTCTTTATTAACTCTTGAGGCTCACAGCCAGAAGCCGTATGAGCAAAGAAACACACTCAGATTGGATCAAGCTGTTTTGCTAAAATTGTTGCTGTCCCGTACTAATTTAATGAGACTTCCCATCTATGAAGAAGTGAGGGAGAGAGAGGGATGGTGCGTATGGTCCAGTAAGACAGCAGAACACATATCTCTTCGCATCTACAGACTATGTAAATAGTGCACAAGGCAATACTCAATTAGCATTTGCATGCTTTGGCCCCAAATCAGCAAACAACTTGCATGTGCATTTTACTCAAACAAGTCCCCATGAATCAACAGCATTGCTAATGGTTAAGAAGCACGTACGCCACTGTGAGCAGCATGGGGTTTTTTTCAGACAAACATTTTTAATGGCAAACATGGGATCAAATCCTTCTCTGCTGCAAATCGGAACACTTCTAGTGTTGGTTGTGGGATGGTCTGGCACTGTACATGTTTTGCCAATAGCCAAGAGAAAGAAGGTTTTCACAACACAGTGTAATGCTTCTCAATCCCGACTGTTTCTTCTAATGTGCTATTTCGTGGTAAAGTAGTTTCAATAAAACTTGTACTATTTCTGAGAATGTTTCGATGCTCAAGGCAGAACTGACTTTCAAGACTCATCAATACAAAGTAATTAACTGGAATAACTCGAGTGGAATACATTGTCCCAGGAAAGCTCTCTAGTGTGCATGTATAGATACACTAGTTCAGAATAAGGGAGTTTTAGTCCAGATCACAGTGTGTTCAGAAGCCTAAGGGTAAGTACTCTGCAATAATTTAGTCTCCTTTTTAGCCTTGATCTTAAACTGCTCTCACTAAATGGGTACCAGAGAAAACACAGTCTTCCTTTAGTAGAATATTTAAATTCAAGTAAGCCAAAATGTATGGTATAAGCTAACTAGTTTTGCTATGCATTGAAATACCAAATCATGGCTGAGGGGCAGTAATTTCCAGGACAGAAATTAGCAGCAGAAGAGCAATAACTTTTTAAACCACTGAAAATAGATAGCTGACAGTGTCCTTTGTCTTGAAGTTGCTAAATGGGTGTACACAGATTTTTACATGGGTTGAGCAGAGTGTCATCATTTGGTTGCAAAGATGGTGCCTCACAGTCCAACCAGATTTTTTTAATCGTTTAAATCTCTCATTTTAAAATTCAGATTTGTATTGTAACATTGCATGTCTAGTTCTAGACTAAACACTTAAGACCTAAGATACTCTACCTTTTAAAAGTGTTTTATTTACATAAGAATAATATGTATAAACTGTGCATATAAATAAAAATACACAAATAATATTAATGTTACAAAACTCCTGCAGCTTCAAAAGGATGTTTTTACACATTAGTCTAAAAGTGAAATTTCTCTTCTACAACTAAACTACTTTTTTTTCCAGGAAAATGAAACTGAAAACCATCAAACCGTCCATGCAGAGAAACACTCAAGTCTATCAATCCCCCCAAAATTCTGTATTTGAAAACAAAATCCTACCCATTTGTAAGACCAAAGAGGGAATTTTATGTATGAGGTTTTATCTTTCCCAGGAGGATTCTTTAAGTACAATGAACACTAAATTCTCCCAAGGTACTAGATATCAGTTTTGGGGTGTTATGAGAAAATAATCTGTATAGCAATTTTTGAACTTGTGTCATGGATCTTCTGGTAACACAAACACCTGCATTCATAGACAGGAGGGGAAAATATCTTATTAAAGTATAACTTCTGTAAATATACTTCAGTCCAATTTTCTGCCTCTGAAAGAAATTAAGCTATACAAACTGTTGATTTCAATAGGCGCCAAGGTTTTAGTTTAAGATTCTGTCTCTTTTCCAATTTCTAATGTTAATGTGAGATTTTGATAATTTTCTATATGGATGTTGATATTTTCCTATGTCATGAAGACATAGGAGTAGATTATGAGACTGGTGGCCCTGAGTACACAGTAGAATCCATGTAGTACTCTGAGCAGGGGACTTCAGAAGAAGTTGTGTTGGCTGAAGAGCAAATGTATAGTTAGACTTCCTCATTCCCAAATCAGCCTTTGGATAGGTGATGTGCTAGCAAGTAGAGTTAACATTAAGGATTTGTCTTCATATGTGGGCCAGATAATAAATTCAGAGCCATGGTGAATGCAAAGGTGCGTATCTACACACATCCATCTATATGCACACACAGAGGCAATACTTCAGTGTCATGACATAGCTTTGAGGAAGAAAGATAACATATATCACTTTGCCTATAAAACTGTCAAACAAAATGTAATCATTTATTGTATGCAAAATCTTATAACTGTAAACACACTTAGTGCTAACATTATCAGAGGCAGAGATGACTACAAAGCACGCTAGTTTAGCTGTTCCCATTTGAGGCAACTCTGTATCTGAATGAAGAGCATTTTTTTGTTGTTTTGCTTGAAAAATGTAACAAATGCTTTCTTTGTTGAAGAAGTTTAATTAAAAGTAGATAAAAATCAAGAAAATATTTCTTACATTCTTTCAAAGTAGAACAAAATGTGCTTGCACATGCGAGCTGAAAAGAAGCTGTCTTTCTGTTTGTTAAAGAGAGACTGAAGATGCATTGTGCACCCTTATCTATATCTACCCATCTGTCACATAATCCTGTTAAAAACAGGGATACCTATTCAATTCAAGCCCTTTCCAACAAAACTGCACTATCTTACACATAAATGAGCTAGTACTTTTGCAGAGTCCATCTTTGTAGTTTAGGTAATAGCAGCATACACACATAAATAGTTGTGAAGATAAAACAATTTTAGCATGAAAGGATAATCATATCATCCCAAAGAAATAAGAATTACAGGAAAAACTCACCCGCCATGACATTCATCTGCTCAAGAAATGTACACAGAAGATACTTAAGGGAAAAAAACAAAAAACCCTGTGATATAAATTATGCACCAGTGATCACATTTCCAAGGTGTTCTAAAAGTATGAAGTTAAATAGGAAGCTGCATCACTGAATTTATCTCTTCATATCTGTTCCCACAGTGCCACAGCACAAATCTTGTAGACAAGCTTAGAAAGAAGTGGTTATACTGCCTAAAACTGCTATCATGGATTTTGAAGGTACTTGTTTTACACTTTTCTACACAATGATTACAGAGTGTCTGATACAAGGAGACATTGCTCCCAGCTGTAATGCACACAACCCTGCGTTCCATGGCATTACACGTAAATGCTTAGCAAGAGTAACAGGTTAACAAAGCATTGTCAAATGGCTTCTTTGTTCACACTAGTGCAAAAATAAGTAGACAGGGAAATTGGGGCAGGGGGATGGTTAAATTCTGTAACACATAAAATAATTTCTCATTAATTAATTCAGTCATTAGTAGCAGTTTCCCCGAGGGTAGTGCAACCTGAACAGGATATCACAATTACAGCACTCTTTCTTTTTTTCAGCTTGTCGGCATTTGACATGAAGGATTTATCAAAAAAGACATCCCTGTTCAGCAAACTCTTAAGCAGCTCTTCCTGACTTCCTTTATACATTAATTCTCATTTATCCTCCTGGTAGTCAAGATCTGTAAGAGCATCAAAAGTCACTGAACCTCTTCTTCTTCAGTACATATAAGAACTCTATTACTGTAGAATTTGAATGCCTACCAAAACATCATGTATATACACTCCCAACAACTCTTGGATTAAGGAATTTCAATTTAATGGCTAAATTAAGCATCTCAAATGGGAGATATATTAAATATTTTTAAAAATCTGATTGTACAACTGAGTGATCCAAGAAGGCAATGAGAAAGAAGACTGGAGCCACAAGGCAGGATTCTTCTGCTGCTACACTTGGTCTTCATGGGTGTGTTGTGTGCATGGGTGATTGGAGCATGGTTGCAGAAAATAGCTTGTGCAGACACACTAGCCACTATTTCAGTCAGTGCCCTGGTCCCAAGCCAAGTCACCCACCATTGCTCTGGTCCTAAGCAAGAATAACTGAAATTTATGCAATAGTAGGCTATATTCTTGAAAGGCAAGAAGCGGCTTGAGACAGAAACTGCTGGGAGCTTGCCTCCAAAAAAAGCTGAAATGCTCAGTCCTGTTCTGGAGGTTCTCAGCCCTTTAAAGACCAAAAAAGAGGAGGAAGAAAAGCAGTATTAAGTTGTAGACATCAACAGAAAAGGAACCTTATATTCCTAGTGAAACATCTTTGAATTTCTCTGAAGATTTGATGATACATTCTGTCTTCTGTCACATGATTCATATGAAAACATAACTCTTGTAAATAGAACATGCCACCTCCATTACTGAATGGCTGCTGAAAGCTCTAAATTTTACTTTAGTGTAATGCATTTAATGGTATCTCAGGCATCTTTCGGCTTTTCTGTGCAAGAGAATAAATCACTGCCTTGTGAGATGTGTCTTGAGTCCCATAGGACACTACTCTGTGCCCAAGGGGTACGACAAGCTTCGACTGTGTTGTAACATTACGTATGCAGTGAAATACTCACAGGCAAAATACTGTTTCAGGAAACATGTTATTGCACATGCAGAGTCCAGTTAGGGCCAAATTCTTTCCCACAGCTTTGGGCGTTGATTTCTTTCCTGCTTCAGCAATGAAGAAAAGGTTTTGAAAACCTCAGAAAATCTGAAAATATTGAACTGGGAGAAAGCTTTAGACGTGACGTAGTCTGTCCTTGAAACAAGGTAAGTGAAAGGCAAACTGTGTGCATATTCTTTATGGTTGGTAGCAGACAGTGATACATAAAAGGCAAAGGTGTTCAACCCAATATTTTAGGTTTGTTTTAAAGTAATCATTATAAATTGTAATGTTCTGACTCAAAATAGGATAAGAAAACTTGTTCCTGTACAGTATCAGCTGGTTATGGAGAAAGTGGAAAAGGCTTTTTGCATCCACATTTTTTGGCTTCCCTTTAATTTTCTCATCTCTTATGAACAGTTGTTCTAGGCATCCATATATGACCTTTAAATCTCTGAAAAGATCTTCCTTCATATAACTCTTTCAAGAAAAATCAGGGCCACAAGTAGACAGAACAAACCTCATCAGCTTTTACTATTTTGTCCTGAATAAAGCAGTAAACTGCCAAGACTGAAACTCTCCTCTTACAGAAGGTCAAACCCTTTAGGTATATGTATGAGGATTTTGTCTGAACTCTGTGAAACTACTCATGGGAATGTTCAGTTGGTCAGGCATTTAATTTGCACATGCAGTAAATTCTCACAATGCATGAGGCAAAGAACTAGTAGTTTTAAGGTAAAAATATTTCATCTGAGGGTCAGGGCAGAAACTCTTTTATAAGAATGCCACAATCACGTTCCACACCTTGCAAAAGAGAGGGAAGCCTCAGGATTACCAGGGAAATGTTAAGGTTCCCAGGTGATGGTTATACCCTTAGCTGAACAGATGTACAAAGAGAGCTTTCAAATAAGATCCACTGCACAACAAGCCAGACTTAACTAGCTGGAAATTGAGCTTGGTCATGTGATGTGGCAAAAAATAATTTCTGGGCAAGTCATGCTATGGCAACATTACTCCTTGTTAATGAGACAGAGGAAATCCACTGATTAAAAGCCACAAACATATACAAGTTTGGTTCACATTGATCTTTGATAGGAATTCAGTAGCTTTTACCAATCTCTGAAATGGCCTCTCAATATTCTGAAAATTCATATGCCCTACCCATCATAAAGGTATCTAAACTGTCAAGGTTTGGACTTTTCTCAGTAAGCAATCTCTCAGGTATCCTTTAGAATCTTTCTACTGAAAGTGGTCATAACGGTGACATCCAGAGGGACAATAAGTTTTGAAAAATTAGGCCATTAATTTTGTTGTGAATACATGTAGTAGGATTCAAATAACTTGTATACTCTTTTAAAGAGCCTGTAACTCATCCCCTTAATTAAAAGCATCATCACCTTCACAAGAGCACCTTCACAATTGTGCTTGTAGATTAACTCTGACTCATTGATGTTGTTAAGGGGTCTTTCTGAAAATATGTGGTCAGAACTTCAATGAAAAATTTTCTGACCACATTTCATAATGATAATGACCAACACCACCAGTCAGGATTATAGCTGCAAATAGCAATTTAACCAGAGAACCTTATCCAATGGAAAAATCGATATAGTTTACAATGAGTGCATGTCTTAATAGCCACAGGGCAGCCGCTAACGTTGTCATTAAAGACATTCTGGCCTTTATTAATTTATGTTTTTCCTCTTAAAGAAAAATCTATGTGAGCAATAATCATAAGGGAACACCTCTACACTCATTTGCTTTTCAAATGTGCCTAAATTATTTAGTTTGTCTAATGAAATTGTCTTGTACTAAGATCTTAGCTATTGGTCCTTGCCCTGCAGCCCTACCTGGCATTGCTGTCAGTGGTAGTGTTGACTGAGTGAGAACCAAGTGTTTGAGAATAACATTAATGGGAAAATCTGAGAAGTGAACAACCCATCTAAATCTGTGTGTTGACTAAAAACACACTAAAGCGACAGAAAGCTATCTATCTGTTTAATCAGGAAGAGGAGTTATTTTTAATGTCTCAAAATGTATGCATATCAGAGAAACTTAATGTCTGAGACTTCTACTCTGGTTAGAGCTTTATACATGCAGTTCCTATGAAAAGGGGAAGAAGCAGAACAACTCACTCTCCCTGGGATCCTCACTCTCTGCCCACAGGGTGACTGATACACCCCATTGAAACAACCATCAGTGGCATCCCAAAAGTTCAGAGTGAATCTACTTAGTCCCTTTATAGTTCTCATTAGATTATACTATAGCCTAAATATGTATGTATTTTCTCAAGTACAGTGCCAGGACAGCAAAACAACTGAAAAATCTACAGCTGATCATTACTGCAGAAAAGAGATCATAGAATCATAGAATGGTTTGGGTTGGAGGGACCTTAAAGATCATCTAGTTCCAACCCCCCTGCCATCAGCAGGGACACCTACCACTAGACCAGGTACTCAAAGCCTCATCCAGCCTGGCCTTAAACACTTCCAGGGAGGGGGCATCCACAACTTCCTTGGGCAACCTGTTCCAGTGTCTGACCACCCTCACAGTGAAGATCTTCTTCCTAATATCTAATCTAAACCTCCCCTCTTTCAGCTTAAAGCCATTTCCCTTTGTTTTGTTATTAACTGCCCTAATGAAAAGTCCTTCATATGGTCAATTTGGAGCATAACAATATGTGTATCCATCCATCTTACTCTTTACAATCCTATCCTGCTTTAGTGCAGGTCTCCCACCCTGTTCTCAGACAGACTCTTGGGGTAGCACTGGTTTCAAAGCACAGAATCAATAAAGTGCCACTTCACGTACTTGGCTGAAGGAATAAAGGCTAATGCCTTCCTTGTTATCACAGAATCACAGAATGTTGGGGATTTGAAGGGACCTCGAAAGATCATCTAGTCCAATCCCTGTGCCAGAGCAGAAACACCTAGATGAGATTACACAGGAAAGTGTCCAAGCGGGTTTCGAATATCTCCAGAGAAGGAGACTCCACAACCTCCCCGGGCAGCCTGTTCCAGTGCTCTGTCACCCTCACTGTAAAGTCTCTTCTCAAGTTTAAGTGGAACCTCCTGTGAAATCTCTATAATATTTCTGAGATATTTCTTTAACTTAGCAATATTTTAAGTCATTGCTGACTCAGAAGGACCTTGAATTAATGTATTGAGCTGGCAGATAGGAAACTGATTTCTGAGGCCGTCTTTGCTGATGACTTGCTGTGTAATTCTGGGTGAATCATATTTGTATTCCTGTTTTTTCTCCTCACCTTTTTAAACATGGGACACTGCCTGTCTCCCCTCTGTATCTAGCCTAACAGGTCTTTATCCTGGGGACACACAGGGGCTATTGTCATAAGCATATCTAATTACATAGGGACGAGAAGACAGCATTTTTCCAAGTCTGATTTTAATTCTCACTCCTTTAAAAGGAAATATAAAGAGGAATTTAGGGAACACATAACTCTCCAAACACTATGCAAAAATTGAGAACAAACTGGCCTTCATTGTCATTAAAATTTCCTGAAACTTGTTCCTATATGAGTATAAATTGACAAGTCCATTTAATTTCAGTGGAGCTAATATGCTGTGTGCCTTTGGAAGATCCGAGTCCTAAACTAAGACTGAGTTTGCTTGATGCACCAGATAGTCAAACTTAATCTCTAGAGTCTGTCAAAAATATGTACAGAACAATGCACCACAGAAATATCAAGGTATACTAGCTATATTAAGCTTAGATTGACTCAAACATCAAATGTTTTTGAACTATAAAATCACTCAAATTATACTTAATAGAAATCATAGTCCTAAAACATATTAAATCATTCTGCATTTGGAAATCACATTCCTAAAAATGTAAAACTTTTTCACTAACAATCAGTATTATTGTTCTGATATTTAATAACTGGTATAATTTTGCCACATCATGTGTGTCTACTACAGCAAGATGTTTTGGCACAGCCACTCAAAATTATTTTGTGCAGGCAGCAGGGCATTCCTTATTCAGAAAAGGTTATATGCATTGCGGGGTCCCAAGCCTCCCACAACAGATACTGTCCTCTTCTGATTAGTAATAGGAAATATTAAACCCAAGAAGAGGACTGCAAATCAGGACCAAGTGATGAGGTGTCAGGACACCGGCCACTTAAAAAGGAAGTAGTGATCCTCATGTTCACCACTCCAGGGGCTCCACAGGGTTTGTTTCTCAAAGTTATCAGGAAACAAACAAGAATGAGTTCTTGCAGAAGTATGTTCTCAGCTGAGTTTTCTCCTGCTGCACCATGTTACATTCTTTAAACACTTATTATAAAATTTGGTATTTCTGCTGTGTTTCTTTCCCAGTAAAACTCAAAACAAGCCTATGAGGGTTTCAAGATGGTCCAAGCTTGGACCATCTTGAAAATTCTACCAATGTTATCCCTCATTTCAATGGCCTCAGTGTGAGCAGAACCATGTCCACATTTTCCATGGGAATGAAGGGTTTTTAAAAAGAACTGAGGTCAAAACAATTACCAAGAAAAATCATTCAGATCACTTCTTATTTACCTAGCAGGACAGATTTACCACATATCCAAGAGGGGAGGGGTGGTCTGAGCTTTTTCCTTATCCACAGCCCAGCTGCATGCAGCCCTAATGTTCTGAAGGTGATTTATCTGAAAAGGAGGTTGGCAAAACTCAAAATACATCAGACAAAGCAAGCCAGGGAAATTATTGTACCTCAGAAAAACTATTTGGCATATATTCCTCAGTTGTACAGAAACAGACTCTTTTCCCTCTAGATTTAAAAATAATTGTCAGTTTTCCAACCCAAATGTTTATGACATTTTTAATAGAAGTTGAATGAAAACTTAAGTGTGGAAAGAAAGGTACCACTCCATAACAGTGTATCTACAAAACCAGCACAGGGTACTGATTATTACAAAAAACTATTAAACTCTTAGAGCATGATATGCAGTGATATAAGACAGAGGATATTCCTAGATGCAAAAACCACCTTATGCTTCATACACTCTACAGAGCTTCCCAGCACAAGTAAGATATTGAATAACTTAAATGAAATATACGTTCTCTTATCAAAAGAAATGTGTTGATATTGGCCTATGTTGTCAGAAGTTATGAATGCAAAAATTTTCATGGAAAAACATGGGCTTTAAGATACATTTAATATTTTTGAAAAAACACATAATGTTACCTTACCAACTGCCTTTGTACTGATTCCCTGTCTTAGCCGGGAGCTGGAAGAACAGGAAAGACATTCTGGTGGTGATTATTCATTTTATCAGCTCTAAACAACTCCACTATATTAGGGACCAGAGACAGCTTACTCTAGAGAACTCAGAGACAAGCTACTCTTCCCTCAGCACGAACTTCCTGCTCAGATTAATTCAGGCCAATTTGCAGCTTCGAAAGGCACCTGCTGAAAGGAAGGCTTAACGGGGCTGGAATGAATGAGCCTAGGCTGATACCTGCCAGGTGGCCTGCAACCAGATTAGTTGAAATCAAATTCTTAAATAAGCAGAACTGCAGCCTAAACAGCTATCCCTGCATAGTTGCTTTTTCTTAGTTATTTCCTTTGCCACAGACTCCACCTTGGAAACTACTACTGTGGACTCCAGATATTAACAGACTGAGTATTGAAACTCCTAACTAGGTGTTTTGAGTTTCAGGAAGAAACCTTGATTTTGTGTCTTTAACCTGTGCTCAGCATTGGGTGTAGACCTGTGTCATGCTTTCTGTGTCTTTTCCTTCCCTAATAAAATAAGATTGTTTGGTTGTGTGGCAATGGGAAGGATAGCAGTCCCTCCCAAGCACATGCAGATTGTTATTTGGATTATGTTTCTCAACTTTCTGGGATGGATATTGGAAGTATTTGCAGGATTTGGGCCAAAATCTGCCTCTGAGCATAAAACTGACTTCTTCTATCTCTTGTATGTCTCAGTGGAACAACCCATGGTCCTGAATTTCTGGCATACTTAGGTAGCTGCAATAGAGCTGGAATCTTTGCTGTGAAAGATTGTGACGCTAATGCTGTGGTTATCCAGACACTCTTGTGAACATCTCCCCAAAACCTTGCTCTGTAGCTACACAAACAAAACGCCACTTGCAGCGTATAACTACCAAGTATAACCCTCCATCCAAAACCACTTGTTAAATTTCATCATGCTATAGAAAAAATGCTGGAGATGGCAGATAAGAAACTTGGCCACTTCAACTCTGCTGTCAATTCTCCAAAACTCCTGAGTGAGCACTGGAAAGAAAACAAGTTGTCATAATGTTGCCTGAAGCAGGAGGCCCCAGTCATTGAAATTCTATTTACCCTTATGGTTGTGTGTCTCCTGTAAGAGCAGGAGGCAGTGTACAAGTGTGTAAGCATGGATAAAACACGAGGCAGATGTTGTGCTGATACCTATTCACTGGAAACTAAGAGCCTGCTTGGTTGCTACTCAGAGCTGGTAATTTTTAATTGTTTTTTTACCACACGGAGCTGGTTAAGCATCATTTTGCCAGAAATAACATTGTTATTTTTAAATGAAGAATTAGAGCAAGCATAGTTCCCATTGAAGCATAGAAGACATTTATTTTGGTCCTAAAGACTGTGCTATTTAACTAATTTTTTTAATACATTCAGAGTGGAAAAAAAAAAAAAGAGAAAATTTGCCTCACTAGAAAGGCAAAGTACAATACTTATGGATAAAGTTATGAGAGAGAAATAAACAGCAATGTTTTCAAAAGGCTCATTATTTATAATCTTTTAACTAATGGAAGATGGAGTTTTCTAAGAAAAGTTAATTGTTTTGCACCATGAGAAGCAGAAAGGCTTTTAAAGGACCTCATTATGGTCAGTGATAATTAGAAGGGAGTTCTTCTTGTGAATAAATTATTTCTGTTTTTAAGTTTCTTACTCTAAATTGCCTTGAAAACTCCAAAAAGAGTTATTGCAGGTTGCCAGGTGAGCTGAGAGAGGTTATGAGCCACAGAGTTGGCTGGTCAGGGAGCTTCTCAAGAGCTGACCAGGGGTGGAAGAGGTGCTGCCATTTCCCATGATCTATGACACCAGCTTGCCAGCCCACACACTTCTAGGTGTTTTGGGGAAACAAGTAACTAACTAAGAAAATGAACAAAAAAAAAAACCACCATCTCCAAAAGTCCTTCCTTCTCCAGAGTATTCAAGCTGCTGGCTTGGAGCATTTTTGTTCCCAGATGGCCTTGCAGACTGGGAAGCTGAAGCAGAAGAGCAAGATCTCAGGCAGATCATCACAAAATAGCCCATTTTCCATCAAAAGATGTAGCAGAATTGACCCAATCAGACTAGATGTTTTGATTTCCAGCAAAACACTGTGATGCCACAGACAACCATGTGCACTTTCAGGTGCCGTAGACTCCCAAAACAAGGTGTTAACACCAAGTCCTGGGGAGCTGTCAGGGAGAGCCCTGAAGGCAAAGCCAGCCATGGTGTCTGAAGCCCAACCACATTTTCTGACTCCCAGATTAGGCTTTAGGCTTAGCCATTGACTTTCCCAACTCACCTAAACCTGATGTGAGTTGTAACTCTTATATGAGTTACAACCAACTCAATGTTGGCTGCCAGTGAGATTTGGACAACATATTTCTGATAATATTTCTTTAGTCTGACAATATTTCTGTAGTCTTTCTACATGCCTCAACCAGTCCCATCCTGTTAATCACCCCAGAACCAGAAATTAAACCCAGATCTCCTAAGGAACAAATACTGTACTTCCTAAAGTTGGATTTGTAGTTTTTGGCATAACATCTTTATAACTGGATGTTCTCCATGAATAGAATAATTTTCCTTGAATCCTCAACCCCACCCCCAAAAAAAGCAAATTAAATACTTGGAGGCCACTATAAATCTACTGGCCAAAACCAAAGTTATGAAGCTATCCACTGGCCTACAAACAAGAGAAATATATTTTCAAAGCTGCTGTATTTGTTTTCAGAATTCTTTGAAAATATACTGCTTAGTGAATAATTTATAATAATGAAAGTATGTGACAAATATTGCTTCTTTTACTGTTTGGATAATTTTGTTGAATATGTAGGTTTTTTTTTCCATGTGTTCATTTGGTCCTTGGACTTAGCACAGCTTTTTTTCAATTTTTGTATACCTCATACCTGAAACTTCAGCTGTGTTGTTGAATTGTTGGCAAGAGGGGGTTTTTTGTGTTTCCTGATAGACTGAACAAAAATTTCAGTCATTTTTTTTTGTAGGATACCACAGAAGAGAAATTTGATTCTTTTTTCCTTCTTCATTCTTTAATACTATTCAGTCACATTATCATAGGAGTTTAGCATTAATTTTAATAAAACACATAAATGTATGGAGTAAAACAAATTTGCTTAAATTTTTATTTACAGACATTTTTTTCTTCTTGCCCTTTAATCAACTTCTTAAAAAGCAAATGATATCAGATTACTGTTTAATGAAGGACTATATTTTACTACGGGCTAACTTTTTCCACAGTGACATAAAGAAAGCTAAGGAAAATGACACAGCCTGTGAACAATTGCCATATCTTAAGCCAGAAGCAGCTTTTTTGCAGCAGCAGACTAAGGCTTAGGAACCAGTACAAAATTCAAACCTTGAAGTGAAACATGAACTAGAGTGTAAGTTGTTCTCAGCACACATGTCTGTATGTCTTGATGGTGAAATTTGAAGTATATTCTCAGTGGCTGCTCTTACTGATTTAAAAATTCAAAAGCCTCACTGAATTGTGCATGTCACTTTTTACCATGAGAGTCACATTATAGTTATGATAATTGCTCTCTGGAAGCCAGATATAAGCCTGTGTTTAAAGTAACATATTTTAATGAAACTTTAATAATGGTATTGTTACCAAACTAAGTAACTCAGCTTGATGTCTTTTCTTTAAAGGAAACTCTGACTGAATAATGTTTTCTAGCTTCTCTTCAAGGTGAACCAAATTTTCAGCACAGCCCTCTGGAAGATTTCAACAAAGAAAGTGGAAACTTTTCCATCTGCAAAAGGGGCAGGTGCAGGTTCAGTGTTCAACATCTACCTGATCTCATATGAAGGTGGTTGGATCGAGCACAGGGTGGGAATGAGTATGACATTAAATCTTATGCTAGGAGTTCCTCTCACTTTTTCTGATTGAGGGATTTGACCCATTAACTGAAGGATAATTGAAAGACTGGTTTGAAAGCTCTCTGGTTTCTCATTCTCCAAGCCAGAATGTGTGAATATTCTGAATTCTTTTTCTTTGCAATTACTCTTCAAGTAAGAAGTCCTTCATTTCTATATTCAAGTTGAAAGTGGCTGGAAAGCATGTGGCACAAGGGCAGATCTCGTGTCACTTGTGGAAGAGGGGCTGCATTGACACTGAGTTGTTGGGTAGCCAAGACCTCCCATGGGGACACACAAGACTGTGGCAACATCAGTGGTTCGTCCTGGCAGTTTCAGGCCCAGTTCAATGCCATTTCCCAATGGAAACTGAACACTACTCAAAAGTACTTTTATTCTCTTCCAGTGAGCCATTCCCAACACTTCCCCTCAGCTGATGTGTTGAACCTGCTTGGCTGGCTGCCAGGTGAAGATTTGAGGGTTGCAGTTTATAGGACCAAGAAGATAGATCAAACTTACCCTAGTCCCTAAAAACAAATTTTGATAGGAATCTAAGTCAGTTTGACAGAAGAAAGCTGTTTATTAGGTTTACCTGCATTTACTTCATCATTCATACCCAGAGTCCACCACATTGGGCTGTGTTTTATGCAGTCACCTCTGCCCAGACAATGAAAACCTTGTGTTAGCGATAAAACTATTTAATGGAAATAGTAGTTGCAGTCAACTGAGGCTTTTCACAGTGGCCCAAGCCTTGAAACTAATTCCTTTTGACTAATAAAACTAAAAAGTGTTACTACTCTGAAATGTGCTTATTAACTCTCTGAAGCCTTTTATTATGTCAAATGGTATGATTTTTAAAGGCAGGCAGATATATAAAACATACCTAATCCCAAGAGTGTATTTTTTTCTAGTGCTTAATACCCAGCAACAAGGGAAGCAGAAAAAAGTAGGAATTGCAAATAGAATGTGAAATATGAAATAAATGGATTTGGTGCAGAGTCAATTATATTATTAATACAGTCAACTACTATGACACTTTTTTACCCCTCCCTACTCCCTAATGGTTTCTTTACTGTGGTCATGGGGTACTTCCCAGAAATATTGATTCACCTGTAAGCTATAGAGCAAAGCTACAGAGCTCTAGAGCTGAGCTCTAGAGCCCAGTTCTGTGCCTCAGTGAGACACCCCAATTAGCACAATCCTTTCTCACTGCTAACTGCTGGCTGTTGAGGAAATGCATTGGCTTTGGTGGTGTGTATCATAGTCCTCCACATCAAAACCAAAACAGCAGTAAGGATGTGAAAAAGAGGCAAGTAGCTGACAGAGATTAAATTAAATAAGGGTTTAAAGAGTGCCCTTTCATGGACTTCAGCCAGTCTCATTAACTACACATGGAAACAGACATTTAGAAACAGGAAGAAGGACCTGAACAGAAAATCTAGAAACAGCAGATATATCTAATTGATATCTAATATTTCTATTAGATATATAATATATCTTACAGATATATTTAGATATCAAGATATCCAATAGATATATCTCTATATATAAAATAAATGGCAGATACACGTAATATTATATATATTTTAAAATATAGCTCTGTGCTCTGGTTACTTTCTGAGTTGCCTAAGTATTTTGAGAATGAGAACAGAAGAAAAAGATAGGGCTTTGATGCATCAGAAAACAAAATCAAAGCTCCTTCATAATTTTGACTTCAAAAAATACCTTCTTTACCCTATATATAATATTTCCAAAATTTTAAGAGGAAAGAATTTACTTCCAAACCTCTACTTATCTATTTAAATCTGAAAAATTAAGTGGTGAAGGCATACTTCAGCATGTCAATTCCTTTTGAAAAGGGCTGTGGCTCCCAACATGTGCTGTAGGAACATTTCCAAGAAAGCAGGAGAATCTTCCTAAGGAATCAAACAGAAGCATATATAAACAAACCAGTTGTTTCATTTATCTACACAGAGCATCACCCATCCAAGGAGGTAATCTATTCTTTTTCCTTTGCCATTATTTGTACCTAGGTTAATTGTTTCTACTCTTCAAGCTTCTACTCTTCAGATACCCTCTCTGTTCCTCTCCAAAATGACCACCACCATTTTTGCCTTCAATCACTTTATTTTTGCCTATCCTGTTAAATAGTCGCATACGTTCTTCCTCTTTGCCACTTTTCTATGGGATATACAATGTAAATAGTGAATATAAATTGAAGACTATCACAAGAATAACATTGCTACGATGCATGTAGACAATCGCTCTTGTATGTTATTGTTCTTGCTCAGATTTTGTATGTCTTTTGTAGTTATGCAGGAAATACTTGGGAAATTAAAATGTCTCATTTGTTTTATTTGTACGGTGCCAAACAAAATGAGTCTTCAATACTGGTAATTAAAAAAAAAAACAAAAATGAAACAAAAAAAAAAACAAGAACAAAAAAACCCCTTCTCATAAATAATAATGACAGAACTGATCTATTCTGACCTGTGCACCAAGGAAGCTGTAAGGTAATGGCCACTGCTCTTTGCTTTCACTGGGGTCTCTGTGCCAAAGATCACCCAATGCCTTCAGAGTCAGGGATGGGAAGAAGCAGAATAAGAAAATTATGATCCCCAGGGGATTCACTTTGAAGCTGGGTTGTGCAAGCCCAAAGATCATTTTCACTAAGACCTCAGGATCATGTCTATAAAAATACCGTTACCATTGGCACTAGTGGTATGCTCTCCAAACAAGGTGTTGTTAGAGACAAATTGGAAAACACACAGAGAGAAACTCCTGAAGTGGCAGCTCTGGGAAAGTGGGAGAAAGATCTCAATGAACTAGATATTTCCATGTGCAATCAGGATCACAAGATAGCCACTGTTGTAATGTTTCCTTTAGCAAAAGAAGTAGTATTCTATTGCAGCAGTGCCTTGGTTTGTAGTGATCTTCTGTATAAAACAAAGTACTGAGAACACCAAGCCAGGACGTAGGAGAGTGGGGTTTGATTGCTCCTTCAGCCTGAAGAGATTTCCCTTCTCCCAAAGGGCTTGGTTATTTTAGCTAATTGTGACTTTCCTGGTAACTAGGAGATGTGGATTTGGTCTGATTTAGGTCCTCAAATACCTTTAAATGTGGCTCCCAGATACCTTGGAAAGTAGGACCACATGAACATAAATATCTTTACACACAGTCAGGTAAACCAGATTGAGCTGACATGGCATTTCTAAATGATCAAAACTCAGATCTCTTCTTTTCCTCACTCCTTCTCCCCATTTCATCACATAAGAAATTCTGGGTGTAAAAGTCCATTTTCCTGAAATGTCTGGTCAAGGCACAGTGCAGTCAGACTTCTGGTTCCAGACAAGGTCCTTGGTGAATACGTGCAATGCAAATAGTGAATAATCACAATAATACAAAGCATCGTGTTTAAGAAATTAAAATGCCTATGTTGAATAGGATTTTAATTTGATCTTGGGTTTATATGATCTTGAATGTTATGTTTTTCTACTATTCCTCAGATGCACTGTGTATTCTTAGTATAGAATTATGTGTAAAGAAATAAATTTTCTTTTTATTACATATTGAAAGAGAGTATAAAGATAATGAAAGCCCTAAGAAAAGCAATGAAGTCTGCTATACTGCCTCAGCTGAGCAGAGCTTACCATTACCTTTCTTATCCACATTTTATAGTTTTCACTTCATGTCATTTCTTAGTAAAATTACCTACGTTCAGTCTCTATTATAGTACATACATTCAGAGATGTGGACACAACATATAATTAATATAGCTTTTCTTCCCTTTTTCTCTTTCAGACTATAGACCTAGATTTTGAACAAGTGCATAAATTTTATACTATAGCATGAGAAGCAATTAATCCCATTAATAAGCAATAATTCATATAATTCAGATCATGGGCTGTCACTATGAATGACTTCATTAGCCAGCTTTTTACCCTAGGCTAAAAAGCCAGCTTCATTAATTCTGTAGAAGGCTTATTTTCTTCTCTTGAAAAAACACCGTCAAACCCATTTAAAGGAATACTCCTCTTAACAACAGATACCATCTAAGAAAAAAATTATTCAGCAGCAAGTCCCTATAAAAGTTTAAATTATTTAAACCATCAAACATTTAGATCACTTTTACGTATGGATTGAATGGTACCAGAAAGGTAGTTGTTATGAATAATGTTTTTCTTCATTGAGAAGGATCCCAGTGATAGTCTGGACTTGATAATGAGCATATCATGCCCACGTGGAGTTGAATATACTTATTACAAATCATTTTAATGATATATTAACTTTTAATTAGACATGCACTTCCAATTAAATATACAGTGAGGTGAATATTACTGAGTTGAGAAGGGAAACTCAGGCAAAGGTTTCCTGCATTCATTTTATTACTTCTGAGCTGTGACATTACCACACATTTTACTGAACACCTTGCTTATTATATTACTTCCTGGGAGTAGCAGCGAAAAACACCAGGAAAGAATATGGTTTTCAAAGGCTTCAAGGATTATATTTTTCATTGGTTTCCCTGCATACATCTCCATACAAGTAAAGGGGATTCTACAGATGCTATAAAACACAACTTGGAGAATTCATTGCCATAACATTTAAGATACAGGCTCTACATCTTCTACCTAATTCATAATACTAAAGTAAAGTATTTATTATTAGTGTGAAGGGAAGAAGAGAATCTTAATCTGCTTCATTGAATTAAGGGTCTAGGATGGAAGTGTTATTCTCCATGAAAAAGATGGTCAGTTTATGAGGTAAAGGATAATATGAACTATTATCCTCCAATGAAAAAGGTAATGTATAAAATAGCATATGCTACTACAAAGCCTGAAAATGTGACTGCCCTTAAAACTGCTATTTCATAAGATATGAGTGAAACATTCTGCTTTCCTCTCGTTTGTGTGTATTCTGGTGTCTGCAAATTGCCCATGAGCTATGAATAACAAAATAAATAATATGTCAATAAGCCAGAATTACTTTATGATTGAATGATAATAAAGAACTCTATATATTTTTCTTCACTAGTTATAATGGGTTGGATAATGCCCTGCCAGGCATGACACTGAAAGCTTTCCATTATGTGTCCTTAATACTCAACTCTTTCATTATTCAATATGTCTGAATATTCTAATCTGCTCTTGAAGAAAAAAAAAAAAAAGTACAACAATATCACAGCTCAGGACAATTACACCTCATTTTTATTAAATTAACTACGGGTTGTAAGTTTACCTTAATGACCACAAACATTTCCAAATAAAACCGAGATTAGTCCTTGCTTGATCTTTTCCAGATGGAAGGTTTGTGGATTTTATTTTCAAAGGAAATTATTATTTTCATGCTGCTATATACTAACGAAGTGGTGAGAAATGCTTCCTCTTATTGAGATGGCAATGGTGTAGCAGCTGTGATACAAACACCACGCTGGATGAGCAGCAAATCTTGCAGTGTAGAATTGTTCCAGTAAACGTTAAGTGATTTGAAAAGACCTGACAGGCGAGAACAGCAAGCCCTGAAGTCATGTAAAATGCAAGAGAAATACCACTTTATGGATGCTTTATGATGGCTTCAGAAACAGAAACAGCAAACTAGCTATTAAAATATAATTTAGCAATAATATTCCTCCCGGTTTGAAAACTATCTATGAGAAATAAATTCTTTTATATTCAAGAACATCTAAAGTCTTAAGACGTGCTCTTATTTCTTATAGATGGCTACATTTGGCTGGAATGTATGGAAATAACATTCAATTATATGCTACATTGGTACCAGTCAGAATAGCTTATAGCTAGGGAGGATCTTTTCCCTCCCTTTCTCCTTGGTGGTGTGTTCTTGAGTGTATTTTAATAAATCCCTTGGAAACAAACATAGAAAATTACTCAACATCCTCCAGAAAGTGTGAATAGTGAAGAATATGAATATCAAAAAATAAGCCAATTAATCAATTAATTCAGCAATGCCTTCTAGTCATACATTGCTGTTAATCCAGAAAGCTCTGCAAATGCTGGAGTCAGAGAGGAGACATTTCTGGTGTAGCCATTTTGTAGCAGCAATCCCAAATCTCTTTCTGAGGCTAAGAAGCAAGGAATAAAGCGTCTAACTGAAATGCTAAGGGGATTTAAGGTAGTCTAGGTAGAATTTATACCCTTTCTTGGACTTTGGCCAGGGTACTAAAGTTGTCACTCTGCTAGCAAAGTGCGCCTGGGGACTCTTAATGACCAGACATGGTCACAACCTCTGTTTTGCAAGTAATCCAAAAAACAACACATCCTGCATAACAGTGATCCTCACCACCAAGCAGAAGCACTGATGAAGGAAGGACTGCCGTGAGGAAAGCATTGCTAGCATGCAGCACTCCACAGATTAAGGGGGGAAAAAAAAGTCTTGTGCCTCAACCTTTATGCATCACTGCCACAAGGTTCAGTGTTGCAAATTGTCAGTGCCACTGACCCCACTTCTGCGAAGCACTTAAGCGTGTGCTTAACTTGGAATTAATAAAGCAGTCAGGATATGTCATAGTACTTTTCAAGTCTTCCCTTCATGCCATTGTTTTATTCACCTAAGCAATCACCAGTTCATGTTACAGCTTTTGTTTTAAGGGGCTGGGAAAAAATAGATTCTGTGATTGTGCTATCTATTGATGAAAAGCAACTTAATGCAATTTTCCCACCCAGTGAAGTCTATTCAGTAGAATAACTCACATGTCAACGAGTAGAATACAAATAAATACTGTCTACCAGTGCTGGTCAAGACTGACATTTTCCAAAGGCTTAACTCAGAAGTTTTGGGCACCCGCAAAGCTCTAGGAACCTGCATCAGCTCCTCGGCCACAATGTGTCCCTCTACCATTTGTTGCACACATTCCCAGCATGAGGCTCTTGGAAATGCAGCTGCACCTGGTGTCCAGCGAACAAAGGCTCAAGGAGCCCCTTTTCCCCAGCTACTTGGACACAAGAAGCTGCTGTGTTATCCTATGACAGACTGCTTGGTGACAGCTCTGTGTGTCTCTATTACTTCAAGTCTGGATTTAGTGTATTTTCCTCCAAGGAGGACTGTACTCAGAGAGCAAACTTCAAAGAGCACATGAGGCAGTTGTGCATTTGCTTCATAGCACCTAATTCAAAGATCACCTGACAGCTTTATGGTCTGCTCCAGCTTATATTCTCAGGGGGCTGATCACCTGAAAATTCACAGTAATTGGATCACAGGAGTATATTTTCATTCTTGTCTAGAGGACTTAACAATTTCTGAGTTAAAATGAATGAGGCTGCAGCTATAGCAGCAGCAAGAAGAGCATTTAACTAAAGGATTTGCTTCTCTTACTGTAGCAGAGCCTACGCTGTTGCCTGTCAAGACAGGGTGATCACTGACAGGCTGATGGATGAACTGAGAAATAAATATTTATAGATATTCATATTGTTTTTATTTCCATCCCTCCATTCACTGCTATCCTTCCCTCATCCATCCCACATAACATGCCTGTCGTCTTTTATACATTAATTCTGAATTCAAATTCTTCTTTCTTCTTTTTTCCTATAATTTTATGGTCTTTGAAGATAATGACCACATCTGTTCTTTAGTTATCAAATATGTTTCTTATTTTAATGGTTTCCTTTGTCTTTTTAACTATCACCTACAAGAGATCTAAAGTTTGGTTGCACTGATATTTTTCTCCTCTCCAGTTTATAAACTGTAGCTTTATCCTGGAGAGCATTTTGCTCTTTCTGCTCTCAGGGACTTTCATCTCTTTCTGTCAGTTGCTGTTACACAATTGCAATTTAGGTAAAGCAAAGAAAACCCCATTGTGGCTTTAGGCTTATCTATTTCTTCTACCTTTGTCTTTTTGATTACCTGAGAAGATGAATGGAATAACATGCAGTTCACTCTACTTACTATGACTCCATTGTCTGGCTATTAGTTTGAGGGTTTTGTTTGGTTTTTAAGCAACTGAGAAGTTTAATATAAGAAGATATTGTTTCTGTCTGTAATTTTAAAAATACTGATTAAATAAGAAATCTCAGGTAGTCTCATATCACCTCAGGAACTCTCCAGAAAAGAGTGGAGCACAGTGAATCCAGATTCTGAAATTTCTCCTTATTTCTTTCATTTTCTCTGGTAATTCAGCCTGCAGCTCTGAATGGTGGTGAAGAAATGCTTCAGGTTCCTGTGCCATGACTCTCCATTCCCAGATCACGCTGCTGTTCCCGTCTGGGCTGCATGTCTTGGTCTCCTTTCTGTGGTAGTGAGAGCACCAAGAACAGCTGACCTCAGGTCAGATCTCACCTCAGTGAGGAGTTGGTGATAGAACAAACACTTGGACCTGAGGACCTTGGGCCTCCAAAGCAATATGAAATACAAGTTTTTCTTCTACATCATCTGCCCACCTCTCAGGATTCTGATTAATGCAAAGCTTTGAAATGTCCCATAATTTACAGAATCACACAGAATCACAGAATTGCCTAGATTGGAAAAGACTTTTAAGATCATCGAGTAACTGCTTCTTTTACTCTTCTCACACACAGCTATTCTCCTGTGTGATGTCAAGGCAAGTCACAAAAAAAGACATACATCTTCTGCTTATACTGAGCTAACAGCTGCCATGTCAGCCCAGCCTGTGAGAAGGTCCCAGGCCAGGCTCAGCTCTGCAGGGGACTTACTTGCCTAATACTCTTACTAGAGCTTGGCACCTACTTCCAGGTATTGAAATCCCAAAGCTGGCCCCTCAGATCTGACTTTTCACATACATATAAATGGCCTGATCTAAAATTCCTTTTATGGAAAGAAAAGGTGCATGATGACTTTTGTGAGATGTGGATCACACTCTTAACACAGCGTTAAACTGCTGCGTTCGGGTTTTTTAGTTTGTAAGATGGAAACAACCAAACTTCCCTGTACGATGCAATCTTTGAGATCCTGCATTTCCAGGATGTTATATAAACTCATCATGCTGCTTGGGCTGTTCTGCGTGCAGCTGTCATTTCTGAGCAGAAATGAAGAAAATCCCTCAGCTTGTTTCTGAAACTCAAACCTAAGCATGTGCACTGCAGAGCCCTGCTCAGAGGACAATTGCTTATCACCTGTTTTTCAAGGGTTCTTTTAGCAGTTTCAGCCAGCCAACACATTGTTCTGCCATGCAGAAGCTGACATTCAGAAAAAAATATTTGTGTATGTAAAAAAATGTGAATAAAGGCTTATATGTCCTTTCATTACAGTTTCATTTTATATTCTCTGTAATAGCCCATATCATAATAAATTCATGATGTAGTCCTGTGAATGTCATTGCTATTTAGCATTAGCTAAGCACTGGTTAATAGACCCTCACTGTGTTGCTGCTCCACACATGATGTACACAGTCATTGAATGGAGACTTGCTCTGAAAATTTTACTGACCTCTGAAAGGCTACTTTATTGCTATGGTTAGCACTGTTAGTCATACCAGTTAAACATGACCACTTCCAAACATTTTTCCTAAGGTAGGTGACAATGGAATTTAGCTCCTATTTTTTAAGCTAATAAAAGTATTTATCTTTTTTTTTTTTCTTCAGAGATTTGTATTGCCCAAGTACCACCTTGCAACACTTCATCACGTCAAACAACAAATCAGTGATCATAAGCCACAAGAATATGGTCCTCCTGGGACTGTCAGATTAAATGTCAGTTGTGTAATGCCACAGTTATGCCACCTTGTAGGAATTCTACTTGGCCCCTTTCAACTGTGAGATTCGTCATTTCCCCCATCTTTCTTTTCTACATCACTGGCACTGGTAAGATATTTTCCGGCAGTTTGTTCCCTGGTCTGTCCCATCTGCCACTCTCCCCCAGGCAGAAGTGGGAGACAAACACAATCAGGAGTGACTGAGGCTCTCAGATGAGCTTTTAATATTCCAAGGTTTCTGCCTCAGACACTGAAGTTCAGGAACCTCTGTCTCTCTCTACACGGCAGAAAGCCATATTTCTTTTCAAAGAAAGCCAAGATGTTTCATCATCAAGAGGTACAAGCAATTATCGAACTCATGATTGCAGTCCAGCATATTACTTGCCAGGAAAATAGCTCACTTGTAGACGGTGCTTAGTACAACATAGTGAAAAATTCCTACAAAAATACATTTGGCATTCTTTTAGCATGTTCCTGCTTAGTTCAGGAAATCCCTCATTCTTTTTGCTCATAACTCCATTTAATTTCAACTCTATGGCAGTATTTGGTATATGGAAGTTATTAGCTCACAGAAAAATAAAAATACAAGAGAAGAGTACATTCATTACTTCATTGAAACAAAACTTTTGTCTAAAATTAAAGCTTTTTTCTGATCATGGCTACTCCTATGATATTCTTAAAATTGAGAATATGCGTCTTTCTGAAAAATTCCCCAACCCAGCTCAGCTGAAGCCAAGAGTCTGGTTCAACATCACAGATGCTGGGTGGGACTTTTGGGTCAATAGTCTCTGGGCAGTCAGATTTTTGTCACTGAGAACCTTTACAGCTCTCACAGCTATGAAAGGGCCCTTTAGAGCCATTCCTGGGGTGTACCAGGTGCCCCTAAATATATG
Source organism: Antrostomus carolinensis (assembly GCF_000700745.2). NCBI lineage: Eukaryota > Metazoa > Chordata > Aves > Caprimulgiformes > Caprimulgidae > Antrostomus > Antrostomus carolinensis. The sequence goes on from NW_010316029.1 coordinate 38,401, forward strand.
CTTTTTGTCTGCATCTGCAGCCCTTTGTTTGTCTGCATCTGCAACCCAGACTGTCATACACTGTTCTGCTCCATATCCTGCTCTGCCCACATCTGAGTAGGTTTTTTTGACATTTTCTTCACCATCCAGCTAAGCATTCAGGTGGGAATCTGGTTTACTGACAGATAGAGAAGCATATAAATTTGTTTTTCACAGGATGGCTTTTACCTTGGGGACAGTGGGACACATCTCTGATGGGCCTTTATGAGCCTCCCTAAAACACGTCTTTGATGGTTTGTCTTGATAGCGAGCACCAGTGGCAGCACGCAATGCAGCAAAGGTATCCAGTGACAACCGAGACAACATAAGAAGCATCCTTGTGAGTTGTTTGCTTGGGTTCTGGAGGTCTTTTCTGCTACCACATAAAATGTTTCAGAGTTATGCTGTATTCATCTATCCTTCCTACAGACCTCAGTGGTCTATAGAGCCAAGTTGGCAGAAGCCGACAGGTGACAGCTCAGGCTGAGTGCAAAAGAGCACATGCAGGAGAAAACTACCATGTCTTTTACAAAGCCATGGACTTTTTTTTTTTTTTGCTTTGTAATATGAAAACTAAATATTATTCTCCTTCATATTATCTTGAAAATGAACGACACATACTGTTCTTGTTTTGTACAGTATCATTCTCTTAAATCTCTGTTGTGCTGTACGGATGCCCACACACATTTGTACACAAATCTATCACTAAATTTTCTTTTCAGTTCCACACCATCTTAAAAAGTATTAGACTTATTACTGATCCTTCCAATTCAGCAAGGCTTTATTTTGTATAGGACGGAAATATGAGTCTTCTGCTCAGTATTTCTCTTGTTTTTCCTTTGTGCCTTCTGCTAGACTAGCATAAAAACAATCCAATTTTCAGTTTTCAAAATCTTTCCCTGTGAATGTTTCAAGTAAGAGATACTTGAATTCACTGTGTTCCCCTAATGCTACTCACAAAAACCCCATTGTTGTAGACAATAGTACCCTACCGTGTGTCCAATCATTCCCTAAAAAATTTGCCCAGGTAATCTCATCTAACTGCCATAGAAAAGATATTTCTCTCTGTGGCAGAAAAGTGGATTCTTTTGGTTACTAGAGCCTAGGAAGAAGTTCAATCCTCCTGAGCCTGCAGCCTAAAGAAAAGTTACTCTTGTCTGCACTGAGAAACTATTAAAAAACAAATATATAATTAAAAATTAATTAATAAAATAATTAATAAGGCTATAAATTTTTAATTATATGAATACTAAGCAACATAAGGAAAAATTAATATAGTCATGATGTGTTATTAATGAACAATTAATTACTATAATTAGGAGGTGAAGCTGATAAGAAGTGGTTTATTGTATATTATTAAGACAGTGTTTTGATCTTCCACTTATTATGTCCAGTGATTTTAAAACTGAAAATGGACCAAATTGTGTTTTCAAAGTTACATAGATATAATTCCACAGGAGTCAACTGATTGCATACTTTCTTGCAGCTAATGTGGTACGTTTTTAGAGCCAAAAGTATTGTTTGGTAGTGAAGATGACAGTGTTAATGAACTTTATCAGAAGATGAGATTTATAGTAGCCTTTATGTTATTGCCCAGTGTGACAATGAAGGGAGACGAAAGTCAAAAACCTAGATGAATTTTATTTTGACTTGTCATGATTTATTTTTTCAGCTCTTCAGTTTATATTTTCATTTATCACAAATAGTTTTTACTAGTTCAGTCTATGAATATACAAATAAAGAACTCAGGGGCTAGCAGGTTTTTCGCATTCACCAGTGGAAATGTAAGACCAGAAAGACAGTCTGTGATAATCCCGTCTTTCTGATGACACAAACCATGGCATCCTGTCTACTGATCCATGCATGGATCCCATGAGCTCCTCAATGAACAAATGCATCATTTTTTTTAAAAAAAAAAGGCTTTCAGTTTTGAATTGGAAATCTCTGTTAGTGAGGACTTCATTATGACCTATATAATATTGTGCCAGTAACTTTCAAAGTACCCTTCCCACACTTTGAAAAGTATGGTTTCTTTTCTAATTGAATTGCAGATGTATATTGCTGAGATCCCAAGATCTCCCCCAAGAGAGGAGAGACAGGCGTGCTGTATTTATTCAAATGGTGACAGCTTCTTCCTCTCATTCTCTTTACATCAGCCTTCACAAATCCATCCACAACATCATCAACATTTCTGCAGCACATTTTCCTCTCATCTCCTTCATTTCCAGCTCATCCCACTTCCCATATCTCCTCTCTGTACTGCCTTGTCATTAAATTTCTAGCAACCTTTAGACATCCCCAGGGCAACTCTCACAACAAAGAATGATACATTAATTTTCTGTCACTGTTGGCAAGTTTAGAAATAAGCAGCTAATCTCAAATAAGCAGCTACATTTTCATCACTTTATAAAGCTTCCCAAGTCAAAAAAAAGTCTTTTTAGAAGTCACTTAAGAGGAAAGATGTTTCTTCTCTTACATAGTTTACCTGTTTCGTTCTACTAAACCTGGTAAACAGCTGCTAAAAGTTTTTTGTAGTTTTTGAAACATACCATTCACCTCTTCAGACATATTTTTTATTGTACCTGCCTAACTGCCTGTAAACATTACACTATAATCTAACAGTTTATGGACACGTTATTTATTTTATATTCAGGGCCATTTAGTGCTCTTGAAGCCTATGGGCCATTCTCCATCTCTACATGTGTAAACAACACAACTATTTCCTTCACCCATGGCTATACAGGGAATTGAATTCAAATCACAGCTGAGTGTTCAAGTACTAGAGGTATGAGTACAGTTTAAGTATTCAGATCACCCACAGTTGATCCCTGAATTTCACAAAGTAAAATCCTCATCTCAGGCAATTCCAAGAAACCAATCGTTAATCTCGGTTTTCAATCCTTCCATTGAAAACTTCTCCTGAGCACGTTTCCCTTATATTTCTTATTAAGTTAGCCTTTAAATCATTACAAATTCTGGTTTTATAATTACTAAAATAACAGCCTTGTGTTATTGCTTTCATCTGTCCACTGTGGACATAAACATGGTATAATCATAGCCACATTTCTTTTTCTTTCTCCAACACTTCATTTTTATTCATGATCTGTCCCATGTAAAGGGAGAAATTTGTTCTTGGTGTGAAAGCATATGGCCCTTGGAAGAGAAAGAAAACAGTGCAATGTGGGTCCAATTGAGACAGAAAAATTATTCCATTATGATCAAGACTTTATAAAAAAATCCAACACTTCAACATCTTAAGCAATGGTAGTAATGGTCATCATATAAAACTTGTGAGATGCTTCAATCTAATTCCAATTTTAAAACTGTATTAATAGCTTAGTAAGTCCTTTAAAAGAACAATGGTTTCCACAAACTTCCAAATCCTAGGTAATTAGGGTTTTCAATCATGACAGTGTTCTTATTCTAATGGCAATTTTGGCAAATACCAGGTAATTATAGCTCATTGAGGAACTACATTCTCACTTGAGACCTGCCATCACCAGCCTAATTGCTTCCCAGGGAAACAATAGCATTTTTGTTCAACTATCACCTTTTGTTATTCTGCAATTGTGATTGAATACTGCAAAATTTAACTTCTCCGCTCTAACCTACAAAGCAGCTTTTCATGGCAAGTTTCTAAAATACTAGTGTGTGCTTTTTTTTCTTGTGCTTGCACAGAGAATAAGCATTTATTTATCACAAAACTAAGAGGCTGGGTTTCCTTAAGTTGAAACCCTATGAAAGTTTAAAAATACAAGCTATACATGTTGCTGGAAGTCTTACAGAGTATATGAAAGGAGTAAAGAAAGAGCTACAGGACTTACTCTTGCATTAAATACCATCCAAGAGCCTTTATACTCACAACTGGTTCCACCATATCTGTGCCTGCAGGCAGCCATGTGTCTGTTTTTAAAGACTCAGGAATCTATTACTCAATTGCAAGTTTTCATATACTATTAGTTTTTAGCAATCCCAGGTAAAATTTGCAACTCTAGCACAGAAACATAACGCAGGTCTGCGATTTCCCGTTCTGCACAGACAAGATGGGGTAGATGGGAGAAGAGCAGTAGCCCTGCGAGAGGCCATTGGTAGCCACCCTGGTGTGAAGACTCCATCTTCTGAGTCCTCAATCTGATGGCATTTATCACCAATCCAAAACATGAAACATGTCATTGCTCAATGACAGTGGCCATCACAAGGATACTAATACCATATGAAATAAATAAACTCAGTACTCAGTTCTTGGCACTGAATGGTACATGAGCACCCTACAACATTTCTCTGAAGTCAGTGCATTTTCTTTAGCTTCCCTCCTTTGTTCTTTTTGTCTCTTTCCAAAAGCAAATATTTAAGAAGATTTATAGAAGTGTTTTTAACTCGGGGAAGACTCTTTTAAAATACATTTGGCCAAATATGCAAGTATTTTTTTTGTTTCAAGGCTGATCAGTTTCCATTACTTCAGGCAGGAGAGGAAGAAACTCTTCTAAAGTGCATAATTTTCTGTACTGTGCATGTACATGCTGCTATGGAGACAATATTTTGGTCTGGATGGAGTCTTGAAGTCATGAATTCTTGTGAGTTAGCTATCTAGAGAAGGAATTTCTTAATCTGGCTAAGCAGTATTTTTCACAAAGCTCTTGCTTGTGCTACAGTAGCCAAATGTGAGATCAAAAAAGCATAAATTACTGTATTCAGGTCTGCAGTTTGCAGAAAGGACTGTAACATCTCCAGGAGAGCTGCAGATTGAAGAAGGCTTTTTCAGTAGCTGATACAATGTGAATTTTTGGTGGCACAGAGCAGGCTAGCTGAGTTTGGTCTGCCTGCTAATTTAGTTACTTTTCTGCTTTACTTTGTGTACCAGCTATCTTAAGCACGCTCTGCATAAATGAACATAACACTGGGAATTGTTACGACTGTCTGTGGAGCTCAGAGAAGAGCCAAAAAGATTCATTTACACCAATTGCTAAATTGCTTATTTCATCCTTTCTGGAGGGCATAAAGGTTATAATTTTCTCTTAAATTTAATTCTTTAAGGAAATAGCCAGCCTCTTCTATTGTATAAATTGATATCTACCTAGAACATACTAATTCACAAATTATCTGTATTAGAGACAGCTTTGCCAAATGGATTCAGGGCAGTCCAAATCCCAGGATAAAAAATCTCCATTGTCTGCGTCTGCCCAGTGTCAAGGGAATGCCTTGGAGAATCCTTCCTCACCGGCAGCAGGAGCCCCATCCTCAGTCTCCACCAAGAACAAAGACCTCTATTCTAGGGGAGCTGGTTCAAGATGGGGTCTCAGAGCCCTCTGAGGAAGTTTTGCCCAACTCAAGAGGGGAACAGGTTCGGAGGAGAAATTTCTACCCATGAGAAGGATGAGAGGTAGATTCCAGGAGCTGTCTGACAAGATTCACTCTACCTGACCAGAGGTGTAATGGCACAAACAGCATGTTCCTGGAGCCAGTTGGGGTCCAGAGCTCCTCTGGTTGCCACCACATATAGATATGCTCAGCTGATGCAGTTGACCACTGCACACTCGCTGTCCGCATGCCAGGTTCAAGCCAAGTGAGAAGATCAAGTGGCCCAACAATCACCTTGTATAAACCCAGCATGTTTCTCCAGTAAGAACAGACCTCAGGGAAGCCAAGAACCCTGGCAGGCAATTCAGCAAAGGTCCATGTGCCAACACTTTGGGATACAGGAGACCTGGGACAGCTTCACCAGAGCAAGTGGGGGGAGCATCTGGACAGTGAACAAGCAAAGAACATATGGGCAGGAAGGTTGATGCCTCCATCAGGTGAGGAAGAGGAAAATTCTCTGGGAAGGGAAACAGAAGCAGTAGGACATCTCCATGGCTCTTCCTCTCCAGGGTACTTTATTTTCCCAGAATCTCTTGGGGATGGCCAAGGAAACTTTCTGAGCCCACCACAGGACAGAAAAATCTCCCCACCTAAACTTGGAGCAGCATTATTTAACAGATTTAAATCACAGTAAAGAATCATCTTTTTTTACAGCAATATCTAAAGAATCCATTATTTGCCAACAATCCCATTTGCAAAGATGAGGAGCAAAAGGAAATAAGTTTGCAATGTATTCTACATTGCAAATTCTCTAGTGCTGCTCTTCTCTAGCATCACTGTCCTAACACACTTTTTTTTAACTGATATTGCTCTTGATTTCCACAGGAATGAAACCTGGCCTCTGCATTTTATGGAGTTGTTCATAACTTATACCTTGCTCAGCTCATTTGGATTAAATGGCCTAGGACTCCAGCTCTGCAACAACAGCATGCTCTCTGGATTTAATTTAACTTCAAAAAGTAAATAGCCTGTTTTGTTTTGACGTCAAAATAGTTCTGATGCTAGAGTGGTTGATATCTGAGGGACTTGGCCTGCAAAGCCCAGTTGCTGTCAACATGCCCATTATTAAAGCCAAGTTTTTAAACTACTTTCCAGAAATACATGACAAACTACCCTCCTTCATATATGCATAATTCTTAACATTCCCATTGCTGGTACAGAGCCAGAGCTGCTGTACTAGAGATACTCATTAGGACCCCAACTGGCTCTGTTAAAATCAATGGGAGCTGTTTTGTTCTGTCTGTTGTAGCAGTAGAAATCTGTGATGCAGTGGCTGTGCTAAGCAGTGCAGTGCACATCTTACCTGGACATATGTCCCAAAGATTGCTCTGGGGATCCTTACAGAACAGGAGTATGTGACTGTCACAACAGTTTTCCTTCAAGCTCTAGCAAGTTGTCTTGTGCTGTTCTGTTAGAGCTGCTCTATACTGAGAATAAAAATCTACTCTTCCAACCAGCTAGCAATGTTAATTCCTTAATTGAATCCATAAGGGAGAACAGTTTGGTGTTAAACCACCCTGGTGCTGTGTTGATGACAGTGCCCCATTGCATGTCTCTCAGAGAAAGGGCTCATGGCTGTTTGATTCTCACACCCACAGCATGGTTCACTGCTGCTTAGTCTATCCCTTCCTCTGATTGTTTCTCTCACATGCAGTTTCCTTCAGTTCTACCTCCTTTCAGTGAGGCCGACCGGCACGTACATGCTCTCTTTGGTAGAGGTGGTTCTAAAGCACTGTTTTCAGTGAAAACTCTAACAAAATAGGAATTTTTGGGACTGAGAATTTGATGTGAAGTATTTCTGTTTATTGATTCGATTGGATTAGATTGATTCTGATTTTGGTTAGATTGGAAATTGACTGTGACCCTTTTTTATTTAAAACAATTAGTTTTGCTTAAAAATACTGTGATGGAAAGGACAAAACTGACTGAAAATATTCTCTTTTCTTCCTCATTCTACTGCCTATGGTTGACAATCCAATTTTACTGCAAAGTTTTATTTCTGGTGGTATTTCCTAATTTTCTCTCCCCTTTTTCTTATGTAATCATAAGCAGGAGACAGTGAGATTTCTTCTTACTTCTTAGCCATATTTATTAAAGATCTCCCTTGCAAATAAAAGTTTGATGCCGCAGAGACAGATGGAAACAGTTCAGAGCTAGTGAGGTTGCCCAAACTTCTTATGCCCCTAAACGCCCCAAGAGTATTTGGGACATGCGATGTGCTAGCAGAGGGATACAGACCTACAGAGTCTTGGAGCCTTTTGGACTGGCAGCTGGAGGGGGTGCAGAATACCTGAAGGCACTTCAACGGTGGCAGATGTCTTTGCTACAGCAACTGAAGGGGGCCCCAGAGCCCTGCGACCAGCCTCTGCTTTGTGCTGTTTGCCTCACCTTTCACCATCGCTACAGTAGAGCTCTTAATAAACCTTGGTCTTTATATAATTTCACAAATTTGAACTTGCTCCTGGCCACTGGTTCAGTGCATAGCAAAGAGTAAGTCTAAATATTTTGAATATCCTGATATATCTTTGCTATAAAGAGGAAACAGAAAATGACGTGTCAACTCCTTGACTGGGTCATTGCAAAATCCGTATCTCCCCCATGCAGAAACCGTTAATGCAATGGAAGCCATAAGGTAACATTCAGTTCAAGATCTTTAGCATGATACCATGTGCTGTGAGATTTATTTTGTTGGGGAGGAGGAGACTTGCAAAACTCAACTAGCTGAAAGCACGAGGAGGGCAGAGAGAGGGAAACTGAGCTGAGTATGAACAAAATTGTTCCTTTCAAGCACCTTTATGTCCTGGAGCATAAAGGTGGATGAGAGAGAGGAGATGCATGAATTGTTCCAAAGAGCCCATTTAAGTGCTTTTTGTCTTGATCATCAGAGGAATGAGGAAGCAGTGGGACTTGGGTCAGGACCAAGAGTGTATTTTAAGTGCTTTTTTCCCCTCAGGAATCATTCTGGAAAAGGCAGATGAGGGAGGAGAAAAACTAGACTGAGACTCAACAGGGCATTTCTAAGTGTTCCTTTTCCTTTTCATTTTAAATTTCTTGTTTAACTTATTATACACGGAGGGAGAAGAGACTTTGAGGCCATGAAGACGGCTCTTGGAGAGCTCTCTGATATTTCTGTCTTTTTGCTTGTCATTGTAAGAGATACAAAAAATTGCTCTGACAGTGAAAGAAATGCCCACAGACTACAAAAATATTTGTGTGTAGTCCCTGAGCTGATTCCAGACCAAATCTTCATATCATTACCAAAATGAATTGTGTTATTCCACACTAGCATCTCCTAGGAGTTTAAACAGGGAGGGGCTGTGTCCCTAAGAAGAACAAAATTGAGCTACCTGGCAAGTATACAATATTTTTATATGTCTCCAGACCCTCTCTGCACTTGTCTGCTTGGCAAAGCAGTAGAAATGCCACTTATTGAAAGGCAGCTTGAGAGAAGAGACATTGGAGTACCCAGATTTGAAAACTCAAGACAATATTTAGCCTTCTTTTACTGCTGCTTGAATGGAAGCTGGAGTAGATAATAATAGTTTTAAAAAGCCCTAGGTAAAAGTTTAATTTCCCTTTAAATGAGATGGAATTTTATCCTCGGGGATGAACACTGCAAATCTCCCATTCCTCTGATAAAATCAAACTTTAATTTGTGATTTTTCTGCAGAGATCCCCAAGCTACAACACCGAGCCAAACGGAAGACAAAGAAAAAAATCCTCGTGTACTTTTTATTCTGAAGTATATTTCCAAACAAAGAGGTCATATTCTTTGGTACTAATGATGGTATGAAGTTCATGATGATCACCACCACAAATTATTGTGTAAATCAAAATGTGCTCTCATTTTCACCTGAGTAGCGACCACAAATGCCACTAGTTAGACTTAGAACTTAAAAATCCACAAGTCTGGTTAAAGTCATATGAAGGATATTGGTAAGGTAGGTCTGTAGGGAGAGAGATGGTTTTTCTTTTACCAAACAAAGACGGAAAAAAAAAAAGACAGGACACAAAACATACTGTCCCTCCTTCAGATCCTGAAGGTTTGTCTTCAGTTTCAACAAGCATCCTTTCCCCAACAATACCAGTTAGTCTAATGAAAATGTGATCTTTCCTTAAGTAACTTCTCTTATTTATATCCTATCACAGCTAGAATACATTATCACAACATGAATCCTAATAGATACTCCACTGAAATAACGTGATCATATTTAATTTTGCAACCACTAAGCAGGTACTTGGAGTAGAATCCTTCTGTCCAATTCACACTGCTTAGTCAAGTCTCAAAGCTAGTTAGTCTGAGTAAATTTTAAATTTCTTCCCATATAAATTTGTTTTAGAGAGTCTTTCTTTGTTATCTGAATGTCTGATGTTTTCAGTACTCATAAAATTTCCTTTCTTTTCCAGTGTGGGCAAAACAGTTTTAATTGTTTCCTAGTGCTTTCATTTTTTCAAGGAGCAATCTTTAAAAGCGGGTACAAAAACCACTGAAAGGCAGGAGCACAGTCCATGCTTGTCTAAGGTGAGCTGGTGGAGTGTAATGAGTACACAACCTACCCGAACTATTCCAAGCATATTAAAGATAAATAAAATTTAAAATAAATAACCACATGCTTTGTTTGTGTGGCTTCAAAAATCTATGACTCATAACTGTAACTGAGATTTTGGAAAGGTTTCTTTAACGTGTTTGAGTTGTCCATTCATTGACAAGAACTGGAAACCAAAGTGGTGACCTACCCACAGGTCTCAAAATAGCATAAATTGTTCTATGAATGTCATCCTTACATATCTGCCCATGGAGCACTGTTAAAGTTCTTCAAAGGTGATTTGCAGTCTGGAAAATTGATAGAGGCATTTTCTAACAAGAGAATTCTAGTTATTTAAGTCAAAACACTCCCTGAAGTTGCATTAGCCTCAGCAGAGGTTTATTTGAAGGTAGGAAGAGGAAGGAAGTTCATTTTTCAATATCCCCAGAAGGAAAAAGTTCTGCTTTTCATCTTGGGGATGAAAAATATGAATGACTCTGTATCCCAATATTTTCCTGTATTGCTGAAAAGGAGTGAAAAAGAAATTGAATATTTAGATTTTGTCAAAATGAAACATTTCAATTGAGAACAAATGATTTATTTTGTTTACACTGAAAATGTTGACATTTTCAAGTTCTGTTTGTAATCCACATGAAGACGAATGTCAAAATTGCTCAATGTCCTGTGAAATGGAACTTCTGCCCTCTTTCTCGTTTGCTTGGAGAAATGAGATATTAAGTGTGAGAGGATGAATTAGTTTTCATGTCCGTTCTATCGTAGCTATCTACATTCAAGAAAAGTTTCAGTTACTTCCAGTCACGATGACAATTTATGATTAGTTCCAGCTGCAGTGTTGACATCTCTCTCCTGCAAACTGAAGAGACTGTCATTTCATCCATTAGCAGCAATTCAGTTGGGTTTGAGTTCAGCATGGCAACTTATAAACCAAAACTAGTATTTCAAAATAAGCTACAAAAGCTCATACACTCTCTTCTCCTTAAGATGCCAATACAATGAAGGACTGACCTTGCTATTTTAGAAAAAAGCTTGGCCTTCTGCTCTTTCCCGAAATGAAACAATTTCACATAGTTTCTTTCCTTTCTTTTCAAATGGAAAATGTCTGCTCTGAACTCTGATTAGCTTTCAATACTTTTACCCTACCATTGTACTATTACAGAATTTGAAATTAGAAAGGAATGCAAACTGCTTACCTGGGATTCACTTTGATTTTTCTCTACTTTTGTACCTTTTAAAAAAAAAAACCTTGGGATTTACGATATTTTTGGCAAGGCTTCTGAGGACTGGTCTGCCAGAAAAGAAAACAAAATTACTGATCTGGTGAGAAGCAGATGGATTATAAAAGGTACCTGGCATGGAATAAATGTGAAAATGAACAGCAGGAGAATGGAGATCTGGTTGCAGTCTTTCAGGAAAGTGTTCCATTGAACATGAGGATTACCAGAAACAGGGTCCTTCATTACTTATACATGCAGTAAATGCTAAAAGTTTCAGGAAACCAAGCCTGAGTTTTGCCTGTGGATGTGCACATATGATTTCATACTACTGCACAATGAAGTTTTTGCCCTCTTTTGGTTTCTTTCTTCCATGCCTCCTGGTGCGCGTGGCAGCTCCAAGGCTGGGCTCACACAATGATCACACTTCCTGATCCCTCATATCACCTTCATGTTTGCAAGCCCCTGGATCAGGGCAGGAATGAGTCTGTTACCCAAAGAAACTCAGGAGCAGGGAAGGGAACCCAAATGCCACCAATATATTGGATGTACAAAGTTGGACCAAGCCACACCGTGCTGCAAACTTGAGCTCATCTTCACACATGACCTATGGGAACGCTATGGACAGAGAACATTCTAGACTGAACCTCTATTCTTTCTTCCTCTTTGGAAAACTGCTGATAATATCTTAATTAGCAACTTCTTTCCATAGAAATAAGCATAGGATTATATACATGACAGATGATTAAAGGAAAGTTCATCAACCTACAAAAAAGTGGTAAAGCGATGTTCAGTATGAAGAACTCTTTCTGCATATCACTACTGAAATTCATCATTCTCTGGGATTTTTCTAGAAGAAATCATTTCTTTTTCAATAAGCTTGATGGCATACTTGGCTAAAAATCTATAAAAACATCCAAGAATGCTTTCTGTTGCTTATTTTCTAGCCAATACCAGGCTTTGGCTCTCTCTATGTCAACATACCATACTGTTCTTGTGACAACTTGCATTTTACAAGCATGCTCAGTTTGTACATACACAGTTGTACCACACCTACGTAACTAGTGCCATACATTGCTAACATATGTTTGTTTCCCAGGAGTGGTTTTCATGTGGACATTATTGTCACCAGAGGCTTTGCTGCAGATTTCAGATCTGTTGCTTTTTATATCCACACAGCATCCAACAAGGCTCTGGTCTGGAGTGCAGGTCTAAAACTCCTGGAGGGCCAGGACCCAAGCTGTAATAGTCAAGCCTTAAATGAAGAGACTTTGATGCGTGGACACAAGGCATTTTAAGGCATACCTCTGAATCTGAGTTCTCCTTACAGACTTAGCGTTCTGTTGCAAAGTAACCTGAAGCTAGGTACTAAAAATTTGCCTCTTGCATTCTGCCTGGGAAAGATAGGCTGATCTTAAATATAATAGAAATAAATCAGATCTAGCCTCGCTCTGTTTTGTGGTGATTGTGACAGAGAAGTATTGCAAAGAAATAAAACCTCCTTCACCACAAATATATCTATGATAAATGTAATTCTAATGTTCAATTTTTGACAGTTAAGATCTCAATTCTGATCTTACATGCACCAGTTTTATATCAATGTGATTCCATTTACATCACTGGACTTAGTCACTTGTTTCCTGATGTACACGGGCACTGTAAACACTTCAACGAAACAAGGCACAGAGTAGCAGGAATAATTGAAAAGCTCCTTAGGCATTAGGATACTGGTGTCATCAAGGTCAAACTTTCCCATTGCAAGCTCTATGTGGGTATTTTACAGTGAGTCAGAGCTGAGGCATGAAAGAAAAGCAGCACTGAGTGGAAGGGAGAGGCCAAAACATTAAGGGCAGACATGTGCAGTTTATACAAGGCCATGAACAGAGCTGCTTTGCCTTACAGGAGAGTCAGGAGAGCAGAGCATTTCCCTAGACAAGCCAGTGCACACCTCTAATATTAAGGATAAACCAATTCTCAGTACTGGGCTGACTCTCTGGGTGTGTACAACCCACCTTTGAGGGTTATTTTCTCCCTGAACGAGAGACTGTTCTGGAAAATTACTTAAGCATAGAGGGTTTTTTCTTTTCTCTCTTTTCCCCCAATTTTCCCTAATAAGCTCCAGGAAATACAATGTGAAAATACAATACTATTGTACTGGCTAGAGGCTGTCTGGGGATACAGGTGAGGAAAAGCCATTATCTGCCTCTTACCAGCCCCACTCCACTATAACACAAGAGCCAGGGAAGCAGAGTCTGAAAGCCAGTATCTTTTACTTTTGACTTCATTTTAAGCCAGTGTTTACCCTTCAGAACAGGACCCCTTTTTGGTTGTTTTGGGGTTTGTTTTTTTTTTAAAGTAAACCATAGAAATGCATGAATTCGATGTGAGATGGAGTAAAAATAGTTATGCCAAAACCAAAAAGTTGCTCTTGCTTGATGGGTGTCACCACAGCATCATGCACTGTGCTAATTTCTCAGCTTGCAAATAGACATATTTGGACTGACAGTTGAAAGTGGGCTGCAGATTCCACTTAAAACATGTTTTTCATGCTGAGTAATGAGGGCAAAACATAAACCAATTCTGGCAGTTAAACTACGCACTTAAACCTTTCATAGTGTTGTCAAACACTATAATCCTTCAAAAATCTGAGTTTGAATAGCTTCAATATTTTATTTAATGAATTTTAAATCCTATAATTACCATAATTAGGACACTCCTTTTGGATCATGTTAGTATGCTGCTCAAAGAGAGACAAAGCTGTAGGTGATTTTCCTGAATGCAAATGATATGTACAGCTCATTTTGAATTCTTCATGATGTCATTTGGGGGAGCATTTTTTTAGAATGCATCAGACAACTTTGGTGTGGAAAGTCTGTAACATCATCCAAGGAAAGATTTAGATGGAAAGGGCTTAATTATCTCCATATCTGACTCTTCCTGTGCTGGCAGCACCTGATATAGATATTTCTGCCCCTCATTTGGTAAATCAGGGTAACTGGAAAGGACTAAAAGATTTTGGGGTGTTCTGAGACATACCTTGAGGACTGAAAACAAATGTTAGAGTGAGGTATATGTTGGCAACTCAGAAATAAGATACAACTTATTGGATTCATTCTGGATTCAATCTAAAAATCTTCTAAATCAGTTTCAAGGTCAGGAAATAAATCTGTGGGAGGAGAAAGGAGAAGAAGCTTTAGGATGCTTCTGCATCCTAAAGCTATACTGTCCTAGTTCCCATCATCCAATGTCCCAGTGCAGCACTGGAGCTACACAGGTTCGCACCTAGCCAGAATTGCCCAGTGCTGTGGTGGCAGCACAGTGACAGGAACTTACTGGGCAGCTCGGAACAACCTCGAGGTCTCCAGGGCTCCCTCTGATGGCCTGCTCCATGGTCCTAGGCTGGAAACACCAGCCCATTCCTCCTCTATAAGAGGCTATTGGTACCCTCTGGCCAGAACAGCCCAACTGAAGGCAGAGGGTCTGAACTTGGGGTCACTTCAGAGCCAAAGTGATTGGTCGTGTTACTGTGAACACATAGAAACACTGCCAGGCACACAGCATGCAGGGTTGTGAATTTCAACAACCAGCTGCTTTTTTTTTAGGGTGGGTGCTTAAAAACAACCCTTCACATACAAACATCTTGGCCACAAACTACCCCCAGAGAAGGGTAATGTGTTGAAAATGCATCAAAGAAAGGTTGTGCTCTGCTGTACAGGGGAGTTTAAGTGAAAGGCATGCTGCAAGGCTGACTGAGGTGGCCTGTGCAATGTGATCTTCATAGGGACAGGTATTGCAATATCAACGGGTAGAAAATTAGGGTTACTTGTGGCTTTGTGGTTATGAGCACATTGCATTTAGCAATTTAAAAGGCTTCACAGCAAACAAATCAATGTCTCTGAGAGACAATTCTGCTTCACACCCAGTTCTGCAATTCCCAGCACTGTCAAAGGCATCTCCGAGGACAGCACAAACAGCATGATGCTCATTTGTCCTAATAGCTGTATAGCTGAAACCAGTTACCCCCCATGTAATTTAACACCAATGAAAGTTTAATAAAGATATTGTCAGATTTAACTTCAATGGCTGCAAAGTATGAAACAAGAATTTGGAAAATTACAGGGAAAAAAAGTATTTTTCTTTAGAATACCATAAGGAAATAAAGGATGTTCATATTTTATGAAGACAGTTATAGTCAGAATTAGTAGTTGAAGGTGAAGATTTTCAGTGAAGCCTAGATGAGTAAGGTGCCAAACCATGAAAGTTTTTAGGACTTGGGTGTCCATCTCAGTCTTAAAGTATAACTGAAACTTTGTGCCCTAAATATTTATTCTCAGCCCCTAACTGTTGAGTTACACATTTTTATTTCAATTTTAGAATGGTAAACAACACAGAAATAATAAAAGTTAAGAAGTGGATACTTAAATCCTTTTGAGAAATAACCTTGGGACAATATTTTTCAAAGGTTATCAGGAAAATTAAGATACAGATATCTTGTAAGCAGGAGAGAGAAGGTTGTTAAGGCAAGGTAAGCCTCAGTCCTGTGGAGAAGTTTCTTAAGGTCCTTTCAAAATTCACAGATTTTTGTCATCTCCAGCAATCAACCTTGGGCAATGTGACCCTTAGATTGAGACATGCAGAATTACATTATTGAGCTGAGCTTTAAATCTAATTGAAGATTTTTGATCTTCATGTAAATTAATTTAAAACTCAGGACCAAAAAGAGATGTATTTTCAGTTACTGGTTTGGTTCCTTTCATATGAGAAACCAAATTCAATGAATGAATAAGACAATCAGGGTTATCATCTGATGAAAACTGGCACAGTCTTACTGATTTAAGTGAAGTTAAACTGATTCTCAACCAATGAGTCTCTGACTTGAAAAGGTTGAAAGATGTTTTCATTTATCCCAAAGTAGGATTTTAAAAATATTGTACCATTTCATTCATCTTTGATTTTGACCAGAAAATTTGTCTCTTGTCTGTGATTAAAATCCTACACTTCAGGGCATGCTTCCTACAATATATCCTATTTCTCAAGTGCTAGAGGCATGCCCTGGAGAGTATTATTCCTTACTTAGTGTGTGTCAGACCACATTTGACACAGTCCGTTACACTGACACAAGATTTATCCTTCTGATAAAAAAGCAAAATCTTCAGCTGGCCAAATAGACCTCAGACTAAAGTTCAATAGCTGTTCAAAATGAAAAATATCTGTTTTTTAAAACACTGTTAGTATTCACAAGCCCAGAGGTTGTCTTTGTGGTGCCTGTGCTAGCATTAAGATATCTTTTAAAAGACCAAAGAAAGGCAAATGATTGTATTAACTCTATCTCCAGGCCAGTTACAGAGGTACTGATTACTTGCCATATCTTCTACAGACAACAGGAGCTTCACCCTGCAAATCAGATGTTCTAATTTAAGAGGAGTCTGTCTCTTTGGTTAAGAGATTACACTGTTGAAAGGAAGCTCCTGTTACAAAAAAAAAATCATCTTAAAGCAATACAGCCCAAAAGAATTTGGACACTTAGCCTTAGGTTCCCAACTATAAATGAAACAATATCAATATCAATAATATTATCAATCTCAACTAACAGAAGAGATTAGAAATTTGATGTTAAGAATAAACACTGAAATAGGTCTCTTCACAAATATTCCCAGAGTGTTTTAAATTTCACTGAAAATGGAAATTAGTATTTTTCTAAATTATACTCTAAATCTATTATCTTTGTAAATGTAAGAACAGATCTGCTGTCATATTCAAGTAAAATAGTACCATCGCACTAGCACTCATGGCAGAGGTCAAAGCCAATAAAAGGACATATTTTGGACCATATATTAAATAACACTTGATTCCACACAATTGCTTGCATTTGGTTACCCTATTTGCAATTAGTTACCCAATTACTTGTATTTGATAAAAGAACCGAGCATTTTAGGACAGATCTCAACTTCATTACTCAGAGCTGTGGACTCTTTTTGCCATGGTCATTGCTTTCTGTGATCAGTTTGCTTCATGGTTTATTTTTGTTTGCTGTTAAAAAAACATTCCTTAGTTCTTTAGATTTGTCTGCTTCTGATCTTGTTGCTAAGTAAGAAAATCACTTAATTAGCAACAGTATCAATTCAAATAGTTTCTTAGAAATTGCAGTCAAATCGCTTCTAAATTTTATTTTTGACAATATTTTCTTTCATTGTAACACAGTATTTTCAGCCCTAGGATCATTTTTATGATCCATTAAAAAAAAAAAAAAAAAAAAAAGCCCAATTTTTTCAATATCTTCTTTAAAGTGAGCATCTTTCTGGAGCAAGATGTGGTATTCCAGCAGAACTAGTCTCACTGAAATTATACAGGGAAGCCATCTCCCAACCCCTGCTCACCATATTGGATCTTACTTCTTGATTCAAACTTTGCCCTCTAATCTCCGTAGTCATGCCTTTCTAGGAAACAGTGTCCTGTCCTTTCCAGTTCCTAGTTTTGCTTTTGACTGTATTTAAAGTCTTTTGTATGAGCCATTTTACCAAGTGATGTAGGGTAAAATATCAGGCTACACTTCTCTACCCTAATTAATTTATTTTCCATTTTGCCAATCTTCCCCTGATCCATAGAAGTTTTCAAGAACTATTCTACATCTGTATTTACCCTGACAAAATGTTAAACCAAATCAAAATTTCTTCAGCTTTAGAGACCCAATCTAGTCATCTCGCCTTTTCAATTGATACTTATTTTTTGTGACCTATTAGTTCACAGTCCATTTAGTTCATACTTTATCATTTCTATAGACAATTTTGTCTTTAAACAGACCATCATGGTTTACTAAATCAAATGCCTCTAAAAATCAGAGTATACTCAACAGAGGTTGATCACACATATATATTTAAATTTGACAAAAAGGTACATATCTGAGGACCTATTTCCACAAAACTGTGTTGACTAATATTGGTTAACCCCCTTTCCTTTATTCATTCATTGATTGTATTTTACATCAGCATTGTCACTGTTTTCCCTGAGACTAATGCTGGGCTAAATACATGCTGGGCGTCAGTGATAAAGATTCTCCACTTACTTTTTATAAATATTGGCTCAAAATTAACATTCTTCCCATTTTCTGAAATTTTAATAGTATTACAAGATACATTAAAAATTATTGTCTACAACTAGAGTTTTTTCAGCCAAATCTTCAAAACCCTTTTGGTCAAAATTACTAAGAGAACTCATTCCTGTCTCTAGTGTCCATTTGCGGCTGTGCAAAGTAATGCATTCATTTGTGTTTTGAGTTTATATTTTTATGTTTCTGTCTTTTTTTCCATGCTTTTTTTGTGTGAGTGTGTGCAGTCACTCAAAAACAATTAATCTACCTCTAGATGTGCTTGTGTAGCACTCAGAAACATGTTTACTGATGTTAGCTAACACTTCCATGCAGTCCTGAAAAATTAAAAATTGTTGTGATTGGGAGTGTACAATTAAACTTCTTATTATTCTGTTTGAATAGACTTTAGAGTCAAGGGGCGATGACCTTACATAAGGATAATAATAAAAGAAATGCCTGGGAAGATATCAAGATATCACTAACTCAGAAAAAAAAAAACATAGCTGTTTGGGTCTGGGTTATAAATTGAGGGAAAATTGGGACATAGAGAGTAAACTTCCTGTGAGCTTGTCCATCAGAATTACTCCTTTTGGTTATTATACTCCACTTACTAGGATTTAACAAGCCTAACATCTTGATTATCAGCTTTGCATAATGTTTCATTTATCTAAAGGCTCAAGGCAAATATAGGGGAAGCTTATTCTGTGTCGTTCTTAATAACACCATACAGTCAACCCTTAGTTAATTCAACTGTACAAGGGACAATCCAAATTAGACTGCAATAGTGACAAATATTCTATATCATTTTTGGGTGGTCTGAGCTTAGCTTCTTGAAATTGCTAATGTCTCTTTGTGGTACACACTACTGAGGTCCTACAGCTGAGCAGAAGTGCATAGGACCTATGTAGATTACAGAGTGCATGGTTCCTCACTGCTGTTCAGAGGCCTGGTTTACCTCCTGGTATAGGAGGCTGCCTATAGGGCCCCTAAAATATGTGCAAGTTATTAAATTACACTTATTGTGGGCCTTTTGCTCCAACCCTCCTGTTATCAGGTTTTTTGAATGCTATAAAAAGGACAAGTAAATCCTCCAACACCAGGTACTCAAAGTAAGCCTGGCAGAGCCCATTGCAGCCCTGTGGCAGCTCTCAGATAAAATGAGCCTTAGAAACAGCTGATCCCCTTCCAAAGGATGCCGTTGCCTTTCTATTTCTCTTGCACATAGGGGACTTCCAGGACTTAGGTGATCACTGGTATATAATCCTTCTGCAATGAGACCTGCCAGACTGTACTATCAGAGTCAGGTAGTAGGTGACTATTCATGACTCCATCTCCCTCCCTGACCTCCTGTCACTCCCTGTTGTATTTTTTCATCATTTTCTCCTTTCTGTCTCTGTAGTTCTTTCTGCCAGCCCAATTCAGCCCCCACCAACTCTCTGTGAGGCTACCCTGACCAGCAAACATTTGCTTCAGACTGAGGATCTTCCCTATGGTGTCCAACACCTAATAGAAAGGAGAAACTGTCCTTTTCAAAAATAGAATTAAAGCACTGACCAAACACAGCACTTAGGCACAAACCAAACCATAAGCAAATCAATAGGATTTCTCATTTGTTCACATGCTTACAATTAAGCATATTCCTTAATGCTTCCCTGGATGAGAGCCAAAAGACAGCAGTAAATTGAGTTGAGATCCCAGAAATTACATTCTTTTTACTGAGGCAAATTCACTCTTTGTATTAGGAGATGACGTACTCTCTAGTGCAGAGAAAGACACATAATCAAGTCACTTGTAGTCAGGGGTCTTTTATTTCCATTTCTGCAAGTATGGTGCTTCGCCCTATAATTAAGTAAAGAAAAGGAAGAGAGAAATCCAAAAGAAGCAATGACTTGGCACTTTTACTGCAAAAAATTCCTTACCAATGAACATGGTGTCTGAGCTCTCAGGTTACATTACATCAAAAAAGGTTCTTTAGAGAGATCTCAGCAGCATAAAGGTCTCAGCAATTAGAACAGAAAGGGAGAGACAAGAGATTTTGGATAAAAATTAGGAAGCAAACTGAGCTCTGATAAAAAGTCAAAATAAGAATAAATAAGTAAGGATGTAATACAATCCTAAGAAATAACAATTCTACTTTCTTCTTTACTGAAGTATATAAGCACATTACGGAAGCTTATTAGATAATATGAACAATGTCCTTCAGCCTCCTCTTCTTTCTCTCCTCAAAGAAGAAACACATATGCTTTAGTTCAGTTTTGGTAAACTTTATAGATATGCTGTCTCGTATTTCCAGCAGAAAGAAAGGAATTACTAGGTGGTGGTGTCTGGTCATCCCATGCAGTGACAAAACTCTACATGGGTGCTGCAGGTCTCAGTATCTGGTTTTGTCACGGTCATACCAACCCTTTATAACCCATGTTGCCTTCATGGAGGTAGCACAGCAGAATGGCTGTTGAGAGGGATTTCCACCATCCAATCCTGAGCTAAACTTACAAAATATCTTCTCATCTGGGACTCTAAAAGGCAAAAAAGGGGTACATGCCTGGGCAGACCTAAGTGGTTCTCTATTTATATTAGAGAATGTCACTTAAAGAATGTGGCCTGGCGACAGACCTGAAAGCAATGCAGTATGGTACAGTCTTTGATGTCAAAGGAAATGTGAGCTCTGGGTCAGCCAAAAGAAGTCCTGCAAGGAAAAGCCATAACCTTCAGCTGAAATTTTTCTTATCATATAATTTAAGACTTTATTTCAATTATTTTTTTTTCCAGGATTGGAGCCTAGGTAAAGAACGCTGCAGGAGAAGAAACTTAAGGGTACAGATAGAAGTGTGTTCATAGATCTACCTAGAAAAGTCTTGGAAATTACTATGCTTCAATTTTGTTATTCCTTCTACAGCTGAGATGTTTTCTTAGAGATGTCTCTCCAAGTTGCCCACATCTTTTACCTCACAAACAACATATGAATGCATTCATCCTCTCTCACTACCTTTCCTCCACAAGGAGATGATTTGTGTATGTTTTCTCAAAACCATTTTTCAGTCTTTGATTCTTTTTTCCTTTAGACCAGCCTTACAATTCTCTGCAATATTAACGTTTCCTTCCTGAAATAATATTTCTTTTCCTGCTGTGATTTTATGCTCCTTTCCTACAATTTGCAATCTTTATCATTTCACAGTTTCTCCCTTCTAAACAACATTTTAGCCATTCATCCTAAATCTAGACACATATCTCTGGTTGCCTTATCAAAATATTGACAAAATGCTTTCCAAGAACCTGGCAGACATTCAGTACCTCTCCTGGTAGACACCTACACAGGTAAAATACTTTCTTCCTACCAGCTCCTGTATTTGGGATGACTCTGATTAATAGATACTTTCCAAAAAGTCCCATCCACTTGACCTTCTCATTTCTTATCTTATTTTAAATCCTAACAAAGAGAGACCACTCCTTCAACCCTTCTCCCTTTATCTCTGCCTATACACTGGCCCCAAATTATTTTATATGCACATCTGTTGAGAGAAAGAGATGTACAAGGCAACACCTTCTTCCATATTTCGCTTCCTAATATCGCAGGACAAGCTAAATCCCTTTACATGAGTATTCTACACATATGGATTATCTCAACACATCTGTTACTCCAATACCACAGAACTTCATGTTTAAATTCCTTGACTCTTGATGCCATAAATGTTTTTTTGCTCTTAATCTCACTTTTCAGCAGATGTAAAAAAAATCTGTCAGGAGACATTGTTCAAGAAGAAATCTACTTTGAGCTTTATTGAATGCCATTGAGTTGAAAATACCTGTACTCTAAAATTTTATTTTATATTTTATTTTCATATATTAAGTGAAAAATACCATTGGAAAATAACACTTTTCTTGGCATTGCGGAGATCTACACAGAAAACATTTATGTGGTTACACACACAACTAAGTGTGGGCTCTACGTTTGGCCTGTATACAACAACACTTGAATGCCTCTGTCCTTCTCTGGGGCTAGCAAATAAATCCATGGATTTCAGTATGTGGAATAGCTGACAGCAGTGTCTGACCAGAGGCATCCAAGAATTGGAAACTCTCACTCACTTTTTTTTCTACCATCTCTCACAGATGCCAAACGCTGGGCCAGATCCTCAGCTGGACTCAGTACATGAGCCTCAGGTTCAGCATTTCAAAAGCATGACAGAAACGCTTTAAGTCAGATGAGCCCTCGAAACAAAACTTTCTCTTTTTTTTTTTTTTTTTGCTTACAGCAGCCCATGTGATGTGTACAAATACATTATATGATGGAGTCCTCTGTGCCTCAAGTATATGAATAGACTCAGCTTTGACCAAATCAATACAAATGTTTTTAGCCCTATGTCCCAGTTCTGTGAATAACTGACATGCAACTTGTTATCTTTTCAAGGGTAATAACATTAAAACCTTTAAAGAAGCAGTACATTTTGTAATCAAACCTAAAAGAAACAAAGATAGACTGAAAATTGAGCTCAGGACTGCAGATGATCATAGCAATCAGTTACAGAACTGTAAATTAATGTAAAAACATTAAAAAAGGAGTTAAAATTTAAAACTTTTCTTCTGATCAGAGGATTAAAAACTTAGTCTTCTCGCCAGTTATTGTAAAGAATGAGGAAAGCCTTTTTACTTAGCAAAAATAACAGCATAACTGAAGAGTAACAACAGGGCAGGGCAGGACAGAAAACCTGCCCAGAAAGAGTTTGGGACAGGACCCTGGCTAGCTTGTCCCAGAGTCTGAGAGTGGGCCCTGGACCATTCCACCTCTTACAACAAACATGGTGACCAGTACCCAGTGGTTAAAAGAACCCCTTGGCAAGAAATGCAGAAGAGGCAATCAGAGCTCAACTCATCTAGTCTGTAACTATAGAAAATGCCAGTTGCTGAGTCTGCAGTGCAAAGCAGAGCCCTGAGGTGCTCCCATGGCCCCTTGGGAGCTACTTCCCTGGCAATGGCTACATGGAGTATCTTCTCCCCTTGTAGGTCTTCGTCTCTCCTCTGTACGTGTCTCTGGTATTCTCTTTCACTCCACTGCTGTGGATGATCTCTTTCCCCTGCAACAGCAGTTCTGGGCAGGGCTGAGACCTGCCCAGGTTCATCCCTTGTCCGTGTGCTCAGGGTGGCACCTCCTGTTGCCATCCTGTGCAATGGTGGGTGAGCATATACAGCAGCTTTCACTTTGGCCTGTGACTCAGTGCAGATTCTGAAACAGCATTGAAGAAGTCTTGCAAGTGCTTTAGGCTTGCTGAACCTCTAGGCCAACCCAAAACAGTTGTGGTCTTTTTGCAATGCCAGTTTTCCACTAGTGAATCCCACCAGCTAACCTTTGACACCTGTCTCAGTGACAGTACAAAAGGCTGATCAAAAATATACTGGTCTTATTTGAGTTCTTTATTGTCTCAGTATTCAGTACTGGATATTTTAATGTTCAAGCACATTCAGATTGTTCAAATACATTTAGAATTAAGTTATTTAGGTTAAGTAAACTGAAGGAAAATACTTTAGATATGTCTGTTTTGAATTTGTAGTGGAGAAACTCTATACTGTTAGACACAGCTGGTATCCCTGTACAGTGAATCATCAGAAGGGCTGTAGAAAATGTGTTTCTTTCTGTGTACAGGCTGGTGACGTTAAAGTAAAAATTAACAAGAGTGCCTACATTGTTAGAAGTACCATTCAGGTTCTTGTGGAGCTATGTCTTTTTAAAAAGCCGAGTTCAAAAGGATGCTTTTCTCCATCTGGAGCTCTTAAAACCTAAAAATACAATACAAATGCTTTTGTGGTTAGCCTACCATCATTACAACCATAAAGAAGGACTTTCCTATATACAGTATATGCAAAAAAAGACTTGAATTTTCCTGTCCCATTCCACCATCATGTCCTACCCAAATAAACCTGATGACAGTATTTTAATCCTAGAAGGTACACATAAAAATTCATTTAAATTCCAGTCCAACAAAAAATTGTATAGTTCCAGTAATAGAGCTAAGTATGTGCTTCATTGATAGATCAGGTTGCTAACGAAGAACAGTGGTTTATAATATCATAAATGCCGGTTTCTGTTGGTAATAAATAAGTATCCTCTGAAAAGCTTCCAAACTGCACTTGGATAACAGTTATTTCACACATGCACCCAACTCTCAATTTAGGAAATTCACAAAGGCACATTCATGTCTTCACTTGACAGCAAATAATTTTTAAATATCTTGTCAAGATACCTTCTACAAACATCCTTGATTACTAGTCAAATTTGCAGGTAAAAAACTTTGTTAAAGTGGTTGGTCTGGCAACATAATTTGGCACTCTATATCTATTAACTTCTGTTTCTGCTTTTGCACAAACTAGATTTGCCACAGATCACTGGTTCAAACAAGAAGTCTAAATGAAGTATCTCAAATTAAGTTTGAATTGATTTACATCGTGAATCAATGAACCAGCAAATTTTCTTGTGTGCGTTTGCGTGTGCAGAACTAAAATACTTACAGGAGATACTGTCATCCTGGCAATTAAGGTCATCAGATGAGGGAGACCAATTTCCTCATTTGTTTTCTTTTCTCATTTTGTGGGAGAAAGAGACAGCTGACATCCCTCCTTCTCTACTTTCTGCTAAACTCATCCAGGCAAAAAGCACTCCATCTCACAAAATCTCCAAATAAAATAGCTACATGGGAAAAACAAAATCTGTACCAAGGAAAGGACAATTTATAAACATCTAGTTTCAGAGTAGTAAGTGAACCACTATGTTTTTGAGGAGAAGCATGTTTCTGCTTACTTTTTTTAATGGTGTAATCAGTCTATTTTCAGTTCTGTCACTGAAAGAGGCAGAGTGAATTTAGCAAAGGGAAATATGGTGGGACATAGACAGAAATATATAAACTGAAAATGCTGATGTGGTGCTTTGAAGCCTTCTTCTGTGTTATTTTGAGAGTATCTGTGCATGCCATGTAATAGTCCAAATATTCCACTAGCATTTCATAGAAATGTTTGAACTCTTTGCTGCATAATAAAGAAAAACAGAGACAGGCAGCTCTTTAGGTTTTATGCTGAGGAGAGTTATGTACTTGTATGTAAACATGTGTGTGTTTGCATGTGTCTTTCTTCAATAGAGATTATGAGCCATGTAGGAATAGAGTGCTTAATTGAAAAGATAACAAACGATGAAGCAGCTGTTAAGTATGGCACAAAAATTGCTCCAAGCAGTTAAGGCTGATCATCACGATGGAAATAGCTTTTTGACAAGCCTAGCATTCCTGTGACAATAATTAAGAATCAGGTTTCCAACAAAAGGCTTTATAGCCAGAAGGGGTTGTAAATCGATGGGCAACATTTTTATCTTGGAATGAAAATTAATTATTCAGTGTTGAACATGCTTTCTCACACTTAACTGCCTGTAATGTCTCCTTTATTCTCCATCTTAATTCAATTAATATACCATTGTTAAAGGGGTGTTTGTCGGTAATGATTCATTTTTGTTAAAAATTACCATAAGGAAATATGACAAAATTGAATGGTTCTGAAATTAAGCCATAGTTCAGATTTTTTTGGCAGAGGGTTGTTAGCTGTTAAGTACTCTTTGACAAGGGTGTGGATATGAGCATTTTGTATTGCACCCTTTGAGCTTGCATAAGCACATAAAGGGACTGAATAATGCATGAAAATAAGTGTTGGACTTTTCAAAGTGCTTTTTGTGGCCCTAACTTCTTCCTTCCATTTAAGCAAGTCAGAAAATGTCTTGAATTTAATTGGAACAGTTTCAGGACACCAAGGACTTTTGAAAATCTCATGCTCATTGAGAAGAAACAAAAGATGTTCTTTCCTTTTTGACCATTATATGAAAATGAAGGCATCTATCACAAAGCTGTCAGGACATTTACAGGAAAATGATGCATCTTTGGGGAATTATTCAGACTGTTTTGACAAGCTCTACCATCTGAAAATGGGGCTGGAAATGTCCTCTTGGGCAAGAAGCATTAAACAACATAAGCCTCTACAAGGGCAGATCTTGTCTCACTATTGCCATTGATATTTTCATCTTCACCAGTAACAGTGCTGAAAGGAAAAAAAAAATAGAAATGGAATTAGTATTCTTCCATTTTTTGCCTATATCTTTTGTGGCCCTAAGTGGTGCATCTTGATTTTCTGCTAAATCTTTATTTAAGCTAGTACATCATAAAATACCAGAAGCGTGAGACTAAAAGTTGCTTTCTTGAAGGAGTCTCATAATGTTTTCTTACTCCATGTAAGTTCATTATTGTACTCTCCCTCTGAAGCAGAGAATATGATCATCCAGCAGTTTAAGAACAAGTTATTAGAGGGCAAGAGGTGCAATTATTTCAATCCTTTTTTATTATCTCGTGGGTGGTTTTGCTATAACCAAGCACTACTTAAAGAAGTCCTGATGAGTCACAAAAGAATGCTCTCTCTACATATTAGGGAATGGATTGCTTTGTAAAACCTCTTAGCATTGTATCAGTTTGAGCTAATACAGACTTTACTCACAGCATATAAAGCTAGAGAGGACAAGCATTCTTGTTCTTGCCCCAAAAAAATGCTCCTGTCTTGCTGTCTAAAATGTCTCTTCCAGGAGGAGATTGCTCACTGGCCCAGCACAGGAGGAAAGAAGTCCACATCCCTTCTCCTTTCTGGAAGCTCTTTGGTAAGCCTAGCACCAGCATCAGCTTCTGAGTTACTCCTTTTTGCAATCAGGAGACTGCAACTGATTCATGCTTTTTAAAGCCAAGAGAGTACATGCATGGCAAACTGATACCGTGGAAGCAGAGTAAAGCTACCATGCTATGTTCTGAGAATGCTACTGATGAAATAAACTCCAAACTTATTTTGTTTTCCATATTTCAATTAGTGAGTAGTTTTGACCACCTTAGGAAACCTAAAGTGTTTCCTCCCTTTAAGCTGACTTATCTTATTTGCACATTGATATATGTGTCCTCACCTTCAGAGCTATCACTTCTAACTTGAGATCCCAGGTTCAGGTAGTCAAAGACAATCAAACCCAAAGTTCACATTTTGTCTATGAACACCTTATAGTTTAAGGGTCACA
Organism: Antrostomus carolinensis; assembly: GCF_000700745.2. NCBI lineage: Eukaryota > Metazoa > Chordata > Aves > Caprimulgiformes > Caprimulgidae > Antrostomus > Antrostomus carolinensis. The sequence continues at coordinate 65,698 of NW_010316029.1, forward strand.
GTGAAGTTGGAAGAGGTTTCTATGCTGTATTTCATTTTTTATTTGAAGAAACTAATGGCATAATTGAAATAATAATGCTAGCTACCAATCCAGGAATGTACCTGTCTGTGCTGCCTAACTTTTGAATTTAAAAATCCTTTGTCCTTTCCTGTCCTGTTTTCCACCTCACTGACCACCAACATTTCTTCTACATTGACTATTCTAAACAATTAGCTGAGAAACATTCTTTGCAAATACCTCACCAACCCAACACCTTTACTGAATTAGGATAGTGCTTCAATCAGCATGGCTTGTTTCTGTAGGACTACCCAAAAGGAAGACATCCTCCAAGAGAATTGAGGCTGCCAGAAGCTGGACCTGAGATTATTCCCTTTTGTTCATCAGACATTTCCCCCATTTAGAAGAGACATAAATTGGGAAGGAAGCAAGGAGAGCATGTGTGCAGATCAACACATATTTTAAAGTATAGGTAGAAATGTCAGGATTTGGCTTTATGTTTAACTTCCTTTGCTATTTCATATACTTGTCAATTATGCAGATTAATGGCTTCTGCACTGACTCACTGGTTTTGTTCTCAGTGTCAAGCCAGAAAATGAAAGAGAAATAAACCACCCAAAAAACATCACATAATTTCTGGTAGGAAAAAAACCACAAATAAACATGCAAAATTCAAAGAAAATGCATCTATTGTTAGTCCAGACTATTAGTGCCTGCTACCATTCGGACCAGTTGGAGGGAGCAAAAGACTTGCACGCATCACATATTAGGACAATATGCTTAATATAGAGCCAAAGTAGAATTTTTCTGGCATATTTTAATAGATACAAAAATGTTGCATCACAAATCTGTCCTTGAGTTTTTCTTTCAAAGGAACTGCCCTGGAGTTAGTTGCAAAAAAATCAGTGGTCTGGAAATTATGTAATTTAAACATGTTTACCTCAGTGTATGCCAGTGTTTGCAGCTGTCAAAGTAAGCGGAGCCTTGTCCTGCTGAGGCTAATTCTAAATTAAAAACGGCTTCTGTTTCATGCACCCCCACATATATTTTGCCTTTGCAGACCCAGTTTGGGAATTTGGAACACTTTCTAAATAATTCTAATTAAAGAGAGGCAAAATGTTCAGCAGAAGAGTTCTTTACCAAAAATAAGTGTTTTAATTTAACATTATTTTCAGGAATGTAGTGCAATTTTCAGAGGGGAAGAATTGAAGCATTTCATTGTCATTTCATTCTTTTAGAATATATCAAATTAATAACATGCTTAAAGTATATATTTTAAAATAATTAAAACTAAATTCATGGGCTGTAACGTTTAAATGGAACATTTCAGTGACTTCAATTGTTCTGTTGATGTTTATAAGATCATCATGGATATTCAAATTTTCTTACCTTGACTAGTTTAAAAGCTGAAAAATTTAAAAGAAAATCACATCAGAAATTCCAGATTTCCAGCTGTTTTTAGTGAATCTGCACACAAGTTGGTAGAGTTAAAATGTAAGTTCCTACACTTCAGACTGATACTATAAAAATACAGAAGGTAGACTAATCTTGATCCAAATTATACAGAAATTCAAAACATTCCTGTCTGTTATTAAATTATTATTGTTACCATTTTTCACCAAAGGATTTTTCTCTTGTGGTACATTTGTGCAATATGTGAAACTAGGGCCAGCATGTCCCAGCTATGGAAACTTACTGTGATATTTATATAAAACCACTACATATCACCTGTTCCTGCTTACTTTTCACAAGGCATGTTCACCAACAGAGATGAACATTTGGTCTTTTTTGTATCATCAAGCACAGGGGTGCTAATACATGAAAAATACCAGTTTATAGTGTGCAAAAGCACTAAATGCACCCAGATAATATATTGGTGGGATGGCCGCAATGGAAATATCCGCCAGACAGTGTTTGGAGCTACATTTTTTTATTGCACTGACTCAGCTCCTCACTGGGCCAGCTTCTGTGAGGTCCTGTGTAGTCAGTCTCAGGGTATGGGCCTCTTCAAAATGATAAAAACCTCCACAACGCTAAGTCTAGAAAATGTGCTGAGATATTTGCAGTAGGAGTTTATGAAGAGGCCACATTGATCTGAAAAAATAAAAAGGAGGGGATTTCAAAAGGATTTTTCACTCTCTCTGGTGAAACAGAAATCCATAAAGGCAGCTTTTCCATATGACAAAGTGATATGCAATATTCACTGTGGTTTCACACAGTTGGGTCAATAAACTTCCATTAACTAGGGATAAACTGTCAAAGCGACCCGCTGCCCTCATTTCTGCAGAATGACTTGGCCTTAGCTGTCCATATTAATATGAATTTTAACCCTTTGGTTTGGCATTTTAATTCTTCATCCATTAGTCTCACATTTCTGTATTATCAGCTATTGATTTTAAAGAATACATACAGTCAATTTGCACACATGTATTTGCAAAGGTCAGCAGAGGACACTAACAAGTGATTTCTGCTAGAGGTCCAGACATTAGGCTTCCTGATGATTTTTATTATCTTTCCTTCTGACCAAGATTATTTTAATGCAAAAGAAAGTCAGACTTAATACAGCTGAAGTATCACTAGATGTCCTTGCAATCTGATTTTTAAGGTTTCATTTGTGGGTTTTTTTTACAAAACAAGTCTAAACAGAGGCAGTACAATCCCAGAAATCTCTTTCTCCAGGCTGAGCTTCTCCTGATGTCATTACCAGACATCTCAGCTGTCTGTGCTTTATTGGAAGGAAGAGACTGTTAATAGGCGTACAGAAATAAGTGAAAGCAAAGCAACAGTCTGAGTGTCAGCCCTCACACACTTGCACACACTTTATGTTTAAAACCCACAGATACCTCCAGCAACAAATTTGAAGTTTTTGCACGACTGAGGTAACCCCTGCCCACCTTTTTTTTTTTTTTTTTTTTTTTTAATTAAATGGAAGCCAGGCAGTAGAGGTGGATTTCATATTTGACTGAAATACCAAGGTCTGTGGTTTCACTGTTCCCCAGAAGAAGGTTTCACAACCAGAGTCTCTGGCTGTTAGGAAAACTTCACCTTGTTCTTCCTCCTTTTTTACCATTTTGGTGGAAAACTCTAATGTTCCTGGTATACAACCTTTCTGTCTAAGATCTTACTAATGAGGAGAGAAGAAATTCCTCCAGTATTTCATATGTCAGCTTCTAGAGACCTCTGCCACTCAGAGGGAATATATGGTGTAACATCTTTTGTGGTGTTATCTGAGACAGACTTTGCTATTTGGAAACTCCAGAGAAATCTCCTAAGGAATGCCTACTACTAGTTTGTTTGCTCCTACTAATTTTTTTTCAGTGCTCATTCCCTCATTGTTTTAGAGTTTCTGTTTGTACTGCATCAGGATACATAATACCTTGGTCACTAGCCATGGTACGCTTTATTTACAGATGTGAAGGATTTGCCTAAGGATTAGTCATCCAAGGACGTGTGGCTATTCACACTTCCTAGTCCTCTAATCTACCTAAGCACCTGGTCCATCTTAATCTGTAGGTCAGACAGAGAAATAATGTTTCCCTAAATTTCTTTCAGGTCTGTCTCTATTCCTATTAAAGGCAGCAAGAAGTTTTCACTGAGTGCAAGATCAGTCTTCTCTGGATCTGCCGGTATTTCAGCCACTGCTGTATTTAAAGTGTTCTGCTCCTTATGAGGAGTGGCAAAGTCAGGAGTGACACTTAGTGGCACAATGCCACTAAGAATATGAATTTCTGAAGTGCCCCAGGACCAAGACAGAGACTCTTACATGTGCCTTTGCTCCATTCACAAATAATCCACACCAGACTTCAGGAGAAGCAAAGCAGATAGAGCAGTCCTGCTGCTCTGTGTCTGGTTGCAGGTCTAACCATTTGTTGTTAGAAAAAGAAGTAAGAATTTTAATTTTCCCACTCTGATTCAAAACGTAAGAGTAACACAGTACCATTCCAAATAGTGCTTGGATTTCATTTTGGATCAGGAACCTTACAATGTTTCTGTCTCTCTGTTGGAGTTTCTACCACAAACATATCCCTCTTGTCTATGTTACAGTCCTTACAGTATGGTCTTATCTAGCATCTGCCACCTCGTGCAATAAAATAGTAACTAAGTCTGCTCTGTAGGGAGAATAGAGTTTTTACTTAAATGGAAAATGAACAGACATTATACTTCAGAAAGCACACAGGCCAGATATTCACGGTGGGGTGAGTGAGCAACCTCAGAGGAGCTAAATCAATTTATGCTCAATAACAAATCATGCCAAAAGTTCAAAGTAAAAAGAAGCTCAACTTGCTTTCCCTTGAGCAGCCTTTTTGTGGGCTTTTGCAAGTAAGATAAAGATTGGACAGGAAGAAATAGAATAAATAGATAGCATTATTCTGGGACCCAACTTAAAACTACTTTTTCATGTGCCTAGATTTTCACACATGAGTTTCACACCCTCTGAGGTCTCTTGAACTACTGGTATGCATAAGTGAAGCTCATACAGATGTATTTGCAAGAAGAGGTAGTTCCTCAAGAACAAATCCTCTTTTCT
>NW_010316029.1:70254-75751 GCF_000700745.2 Antrostomus carolinensis
TAGATTTCATACTCCGTTTGTAACAAGAGCTCCAGAACACTCCCCATTACAACACAAACAACAACACGATCATTTAGTTCTGCAATCTGAGAGGGACAATGGCTATTTCAACATTCCCAAGGGCAGTTCACATGACTTATTGATCAATTGATTAATAAATGTCAGCAGTCAGAGGAGAGAGCAGCTCTGCTGCAAAAATATCTGTCAGAAGAGCCCATAAGTGTACGAGCTACTAGGAGTGAAAAAATTAATCTGACAGAAAAATAGAGCAGTGATTGTTTCACATTAAAGGTGCGAGAACGCATGATCTGTGTTTCCAAAACTTGTCAGATATAATAAGAAGAAATAGAAACTTCATTTCTGGAATAAAGGTATTTATGCACATATTTTGATAGGCTACATATGAAAGTTTGGAACTGATTAACTTTTCATAAAATAGCTGCTTTGAGTTATTTCTACTGCAAGTTAGTAATTTATGCTCTAATCATCCTTAAGAAGCATTTTTTTAATGAATAAGGCTGACTACTTTTCCTAGCCGACTTTTAAATTTTTATTTTTGGCACAGGTAAGGATAAATTAAGTCTGTATGTTTTTCCATGTTTGATTTTTGGTGCTTTCTCCTGAAGATTTCATCGAAATGGAGCTGTGATGTGGAACATGCATTCCTGAAATACTTGCTGCTGCTTATTATTAGCTTTCATTTTCAGATAAGGGGCATCATTATTGTATTTAAGATTCATTTGACAGGAGGCATTCACATGTGTTGGAAAGGTTGTCTTTGTAGCTCTATTGCAGTAAGGATATAAACGAGGGACTGGGAGGCAGATGCTTATCTATACGAAAAATCCTTACTCACCTGAACTGCTTAACTATGGGCAACTGAGCTATAAAAGTAAATCTATACAATCTCTTTTCAGCAGAGTGTTTGTGTGTGTGACAATTGCCCATTTGGATTTGTGAAACTGTTCTTATGGACACCTTAAAGATTAACGTCACACTAGTCTCATGTATTGGGACTTCATTTGGGGGCTCAGTTGTGACAGTTCCCTTCATTCTCTTCCTACACATGTATCTACATTCTGAGTAGATCTGATGGACAGATGTGATGCGATAAGAGGTATTACCAACTTCTAGCACAGGCGGAGGGATCATACTTGATTAAATGATTTATTCAAAGTCACATAAGAAAGCTGTGAATCAGGATTTGAGCTGATTCTCTCCAGTTGCCAGTTGCCTCTTATGACAAAATTATCCCACTCTTGCCACATCAGCTGTGCTGGTAAAGCATCTATTTCACCCGTAAAAAAGATGTAACCACATCACAGCTGAAACAAGATCTCTCTAATAACTTCCTAGATGTCTTACAAGGGTATAACCAAGATATTAATTACAGTCATGAAATGAAAAACAGGTCTTTGTTGCAGACTGAATGAAGTAATACGGAATTCCCTAGCTAACTTACTAGCTAATTTAATTCTTTGTCTGGCTTCACTAGTTAAGAGCATATATACTTACACACATAAAGGAATAAAAGAATTTGGTGCCAACCTTTGTTTAAATATCTTGTTATCTCTGAAATCTAGGTAGCATACCTCAGACCCCATCTAAGCAGCTTGATACTTCATTGGACATACATAAAGTGAACAGTTTTCCTCTATGTTATACAGTAGCTCGCATACTTTAATTAAAATTGATTCTGTTATTTCAAGACTTCTTAGAGATGGCCCTTAAAATGTCCTTGGCTCCAACATAGATAAATAAAGTTTGGAGACAAGATGATCAACATCAGACTAATTTGCTGTTGTCCAAACCAGAAATATGCTTTCATTTTTGGGTTTGTAAAAGCCATTCAGAAAAAAATAATTTAAAAAGTCCTTTTAATTAGCCTAGTGTAAAGTGAACAGATATTCTGGTTTGATCACAGTGCCATTTCTAGTAAATTCTCTCATTGATACTGTCTTAAGCAAAGTATTCAGGAAGCTGAAATAAAGTATCTGATTTTTCAGAAATGCAGTCTATGTTCATTTCTATGCACAAGATTATTTTGCATACTAGCATCACTATGCTCTGCCACATTAACTTCCATCTCACAACAGGTAGGAAAATGAATTGTTCCTACTCTAGACACATTCCTAGATGGCCAGAGGGAGGAGGAAGTATGATAGCACAAAGCAGCGGTATTTGATGGCTAGATATATGCTTATGTACTACAAGAGCTACAAAAAATAGTAAATTATATAATTGGTGATGACCTTCAAAGTCTTCTTACTTCACTTCTGTTGTTTTGAATTAAACTTTTTAATTAACCAATAGTCTACAAAAAAAATCAGAATAGTTCAGTTGAATTGTTTCCTGCACAATTTAAAAACATTTAATCTTTATTTTACCTTTTTTGTATAAATTGAAATTTCAGAAGTTAAATTTATGGTGATTTTGATTTTAAAAACAACAGACAATGTTAACATTTTAATTCTCTTCTACCTGACTTCTTCATCCCACCATCCCAAAAGAAAGAAAATCCAAATCAGGAGAGTGATGAAACTTGGCATAATTTCTCTTATACTGACTTATAATTAATATATAATTATAATCTAGGAAGGGACTTTTTATAAAGGCAATTAATGACAGAACAAAGGGAAATGGCCCTAAACTGAAAGAGGGTAGGTTTAGATTACACATTACGAAGAAATTCTTTCCTGTGAGGGTGGTGAGACTCTGGGACAGGTTGCCCAGAGAAGCTGTGGCTGCTCCTCCCTGGAAGTGTTCAAGGCCAGGTTGGATGAGGCTTTGAGCAACCTGGTCTGGTGGAAGGTGTCCCTGCTGATGGCAGGGGGGCTGGAACTAGATGATCTTTAAGGTCCCTTCCAACCCAAACCGTTCTATGATTCTATGATAATTTTTTATTAACAAATATCATTCCTCAGAAGTAGTATGGGGCTGGCCTGGGCTTACAGCTGAAGACCTTGGGACGGTAGCTAGGCTCAGAGACATCTGATTCCCCTCTTTCAGCAATCTGAAGGCACTCCTTTGAAATATTACTTTACCTTGCTTTGGTACCAGGCAAAACTTCCTCCCTAAACCTACACCTGACATGAGAACTCCACACCTTGATAGCCACAGACTGGCCACTGCTGGCCTGACAGGAGGAGAACCTGCTCTCAACTCAAGCCTCTCTGCAGCTGAAAGAATAATACATAACACAAAGAGGGTAAATACACTAAGAAGTCCTTTTGTATTATTATTATTATTTAAAGTTGTACAAAGAATTTCTTTCTGTATATTAAGTAAGAGTTTATGATAATCATTTTACTTATTGCATGTCATCAAAATGGGCTGCACATATCACTCCAAAAGCTGATTATTTTTGTATTTCTGTTATTATTAATGAGGTCACTTAACAATCTGGGCATGTGTGTCTATGAGAGGCTGTGCACAAAATCCTGTTCTCAATCTACAAGCCAAAAGAAATCACTGATGTTAAAACATGCTTAACACTGTTCTCTTTAAATTATATATAAAACAATGCCATATTATCTGTGAAAGCAACTTTTTGAGATTAAACACTCTATTCTAGATAGCCCAGTGGGGTAGATAAGCACAGAACAAGGGAAACAATCAGTTTACACAAATGAGTATCCATATCCAAACGAGGGTAGAGTAGTGGTGTTGGGATTTCTGAAGTCAAACTGGTTGTCTTAACAGCAGAGCTGATCAAATAGTTCAGCATGGGTAATGCTCATTACAAGCATTGGAACATCATCGAAATTATTTTCTAAAATATTTACTAAAGAATTTCAGTGTAAAATAAAAATCTTGTGGTAAGAAGTAAAAGTCTGATCTATTTGGCCTACTTTTTCATTCTTTGGACAATTGACCTACCCTATACGTTCCAGTATTCATAACTAGGATTTCCCAGGATGCATATACTATTGTTGCAGCTTCATTAATACATTTTAGAAGAGGAAGATAATTAATAATCAAGCATTAAGAACTGTGTATTCTCAAATGAAGATTGCCCTATTTATACACTTCAGAGAAAGAAAGTTTTCTATATATCAGTTTTCCCAATTCACTTTCACAGTTTAGTTTCTGGGAAATCGATACTGGGTTTTCTCACATGTTCTTGGTTTCCTTATGAGGCTTCAGATTAACTCTGAAGTTCACAAAACACCATGATTTACCAACATTTTCATAAATTCCTGGCCACAGTCCAAACATAACCAATGAATAAATAGATCTGGGAAAAAAAAAAACAAATCTGAGCAAGTCAAAATTCTTGTCTTGTTCTTTTTTTTAAATTGTTCTTTTAGAAGTAAATCCTAGTTATGTGATTTATTATTTTACTATAGCTATTCCTAAAGAAAAATCCTTTAATTACTTATCATCCAATGAACTCTCAGTCATTTGTAAAGTCTTTTCAGGAGCTTTAGTGTACAAAATGATAAGAAAATTTTTCAGTTCAAAAATAAATCATATTGCATCATATTGCACACATTCTTGTATTCAGTGTGTTTCTCTTTGCAAGGATTCTTGGTATTTTTATATGAAATACCTATCTCTAAAAATATTATATAAATATTTATATCCATAGATGTAGATAAGTGCATTGAAAGAAGGAGCTGGGAATACCACCTATGATTAATGGCACCTATTCCAAGACTTTGTTTTTATTTGCTTTTAGCTTGAACAGGTTTCAATATCTGAAGGCAAGATTTTCTGTGTCAAATGTCACTAGAACACTGAAAATTTTAAGAAAAAAAAAAAAGAAAGAACCAAAGCAGTTCAGACATCTCTGAAAAGGAGGCTAAGGGAAAATACTTAACAGCAAAATAAGCATTTGTCCTTTTTCAATAAGCTGATGTGACCTTTTCTTTGGAGAAGTCTAACACCTGTTTTCAAACATGGTAGTGAGATTTGGAGGATGGCAGTATATGTGCTTCTAAATATATCTTGCAAATGTCAGAATTTGATCAAGTTGTTACATTCCCTGGGAGAATTAAAAAAAAATAAAAAATAAAAATTAGACTAGAAATACTCTAATGAGAGTGGTTCATGTACTCTCAGTGTAAAGAGAATACTAAATAGAAACATCCTGCATCATGAAGTTTCATCCCTGCTGCTAAAGGAAATTGCATAATACAGATAATAAATGCAAAAAGTCCTACACTGAAAGGAATCAGACTCAGCTGAGGCTCTTCTACTGGAAGGCGCCCCTAAGATGTCACCCCTCCAGGCCTTAGAAAATTCCTGTTTCCAGTCTGAACTTACTAGCACTGACTTTATACCCATTTCTTCTTGTGCCAAAACTGTTTTCAGTTGTTCCTCTGCCCCTTTTTGGCTGTGTTTGCTCAGAACAACCGTGTCCTCTCTCAATCTTTGTTTCATGAGGGGAAATAAGCCAAGCACCATGATGACCTTGGGAGCCCCTCTGTAAACAGAGGTAACTGTGCACAATAAACCAGATGAAGTATTGTGGTGGGTTGACCCTGGCTAGAGG
>NW_010316030.1:0-6491 GCF_000700745.2 Antrostomus carolinensis
AGGTAGATGATATCGGTTGCTTTAGCCTTGCTAAAGTGATGGCAGCTGGTCATTTGTTCTCACTTTCTGAATATCATATTTTGCAAATACTGCACCTATTTTTGCACAAGGAACATCGCTTATGAATGTGTTTGCCTCATGTTCCCCTGTGCATGAACAGTTGGGAGTTTATACTTTTTTACATGTCTTCTAGTACCCAAGTTTTCTCACTCCATCTTCTGGTGGAACATAAAAGACTGTTCATATCTGGAATATTTCATGCCCCCTTTTCAGTCCCAAAATACCTCACTGGTAAACATACAGGAATGAGACATAAGTTACATCAGTTCCCCAACCACTTCACCTCACACTCCCCTTATCTACTTCAGGGTAGAAATTAGAAGAAACCTCACTCTTCTTATTTGTGTGTGCACAAATGCAACATGCTACTACTGACTGTCCTACCTAGAAGACAGCAGTTTTCTCTTTCGTCAGAAATTCCATGCACATGAGTCATAGTATCTCAAGCTGTGAATTTAAAAGCTTAAACTCTCCTGATGATCTAACTAGGGCACTCTGATACTGCATTATACATTTTCTATTTTTTCCATATATGAAATTATTTTTGTAAGCTACTCTGGGGCTGAGAAGTGAAGATCCCAAAATCTAAGACATGTTGGAATTAACTCTTCATCTTTAATGCAAAGACTGGGCAATCCAGCACTTTGCCTGTTCTTTCCTTCTTCATTTTTTTCATTCTGTTTTGATGTGCTTAGAAATTTTGGACTGTTTTTTTGGATGAAGCCAGCTATTGGCAGGGTGCTGTTATTAAACCACCATGGCCTGAGATGGAAAAGACTCCTGTGGTCATCTGTTCCTTTTCATTGCCAAGAAAGGATTAATCTTCATTATTGCACATTTGGCTAATGTCTTGTTCTGTTTGGTTTTCTTCCTGCCAGGCCATGAGTTTTGAGAATTTTTGCTGGGAGATGATTATTCAGGCTAATAAAGTTGTAAAATTAAACTAAAACTGAGACTGTTCAGTTGTGAAACATAATGTTTCTCATGGATGTTCATTTGCCTACTGATTTAAACTGTTCTTAGATTTTCTTTTTTTTCTTTTTTGAAGTATGCTTACATTTAAAAGATAGCAAGTAACCAGATGTCCCTCAGTGGGCGTGCTGCAGATCCTGCCTCATCAATCTGGACATCATTTTGTGAGTTGAATGAGAGTAGCACCAGAACCCCGCGGGCTTGTGCTGATCGTACAGAATTATCACCACCTGGAAGAACAAACTAATGGTTTGGAGCCATCTCACCAGGTCACCATTTCAAGCTCAGCCAGAGAGGCTGCAGGTATTATCACCTGACAGCTTTTTGGCAAGCATATCCTCTACAAAATTAGCTGATGGACTTGGGCCACTTCAAAAAGGTGCTCACATTTTAGAAAAATGTCCTCAAATAGCCCAAACCAACACAAAAAACCACGCAAACCTAACTCACTGAAGAATACATTTGGCCAACTATGCATGCCAAAAAAAATTGCTGTTTTCTTACCCAACAACTAAAGCCTAAAACATGCAGACAACCCCTTTCTTATTATAGACCAGCAAGCTCAGGATAAGATGACAAAAAATGTGTAGACAGGGTATCATCCAATGAAGAGGATGAGCTCAGACTCATTGCTGGAAAAGCCAGAAAGAACCACTGCCACTGTTCAGTCACTTCATAATCCCAGTTTCTCCTAGAATCTGGAATAGAGCATCTAATGGTAAATCCCCCAGATGGAAATGAACCAAGCAAAAATAGTTTTCATTGAATTTTTCTACAGTCTGTATTCATGCAGTCAGGAAGTCAGGGATGGGTTATGCAGAGGTAAGGACCTTGTTCTCCTCTTCCTTTTATTTCCCTGTCACAGCCTTGGGAAGAGCATTGCAGCTTCTCTCCAGTCCCCAGCAGATGAAAGAACTGAGAAAAGTCATAGCATTGAATGGCAGGAAGGGACAGCTTATGGTTCACATAGCAAAAGTCCTGTGCCACTGACTCACGGGCTCCCAAGCGACACTTACATACACATACCAGCCCTGCTTCAGCTCCATGGCTGTATTATCCTAGTGCTGGCCCTAGATACATATCTGTAACAGAAACCTTGTAAGACCACCCACTGCAACCCATCAGGACATAGATTAATCTGTGACCATGTTTTTTGTTTCCAAAACCTTTTAAAGACAAGACTCTTGTTCAGTTCTTTAGCTCTGGGTATCACACATGTAACTCTGAGGCAAGATCCCAAGACAAAGTAGTAGCTGTGTCTGCTTCTGAGTCTGCAGTCTTTTTGGGAAATTAAGCAAGACATGTATTTCAGTCACGGTTCCTAATAATGCAGCTCTTTAACTTTGTCCTTTGATTAAACTGTAAAAACATCTTCCAGAAAGGGTCTGCCATGCTCTTGTCTTAACAGATCCTGTGGCAGAAGGGAGGTTGGGCCACTCCTGCTAAGCTGAGGATAAACTTCCTAATACCTACCTCTACAATGAATAGCATCAGATGCCACTTCTCTACAGACTTGACAGGGAAGATAAAATTCATAAAAGTTGAGTTCTTTGAAGCAGTGTTGTCTAAACTAAAATAAACCAACTATTTAAGCAACAGAAGGACCAAAGGATTAGAGTAAAGAAACTGGATGTTCTGTTATTGTGCCAAGCACGAACAGTGCTTCACTAAATGTCCCTGAGCTCACTGAACCAAGGGCACTCAAGACTTAAGTAGAACACTCAACACATTGAAGGAGCAGGCTCTAAATGTGCCCTTTATTAAGATGATAGACTCCAAAGAAGGTACAGAAGGGAGTATGTTTTTTAAAATGCAGAATTCTGAAAAGGTGTGAATAGCTTCATCAACAAATCACATAAATATTAATATTTGTATACTCATTTATAAAGCAATTATTGGTGAATCAAGTTGGTTAGCTTCAGATGCAGGATGCAAGGGTGTTTTGTTTAATCAAGTTTTTTTAACTGGTTCATTAATTAAGTTCCACCAAAGCAAAGAAGCTTAAATACTGGCATTAAGATCTGAATGAGTCAGTTCTGAGAAGATCAAGTTTGGGGTTTGGGGGTTTTTTTTACCTGATGATGGTGTTTTATGTGTTTGGCTAAGTTAGCTCCTTAACACTTGTGAAAAGAAGGGAACACCTGCAGAGTACAGGGAACAGGCTGCAGATCCTTATAGGAAACATTTGAGGTTTGCTCATTACTACTTGATATGCCAAATTATGCCAAAATTAGTATTAGCGCATTAGCTGCATAATCACTGCAAAAAGATCAAGAGAATATTGAATCAAACAGATGAAGTGCAAAGGAGAATAGTATGTGTAAACTGAGAGGTACTACATTTGGTACACGTATCACAGGCTCCTACAGGAATGTATCTACATGTCAGTTTCAAGTACATAAATGCAGAAAATCCTTGTGCTGATATTTATACTTCATAGCATGTGGACACCAGGAACAATTCTACTTTAAGCAACTATCTAAACCTTCTCCTTTCTTTTCTAAATCACTGACACATAAGCTTTTGAGCCATATAAGCTTTAAACCAAGGTTTTCAAAACTAGAGACTTAAAGAAAGATTCCTGAATTTTTGCACAGATATATGAACAAATTGTCAGATGTAAAAGCACATGCTGAGTACTTCTGAAAGCAATTTGTCCAAATAAAGCTTTTGGGACCTCATTTTTGGCTATGCACAAGAGGGAATTAAATACCCAGAACCAGGTTCTTTTACAATTATGTGAAGAACTTAACTTTCTTATGGCCCTTGCCCATGCTTATTCTATTCAAAAGGAGAAGAAAGAGGAGGTCTTGATCTGAGAGCTGTGAGAACAACAGAGTTGGGTGCATCAGGTTTAATCAAAAAGCTTAATAAAAAACCACGAGGTATCATTCTGTTTACTTTATTTGGCATGGGATCAGACCTGACCTGAAATAATGAACTAGGAGTCCCAGGATAAATTGTCCTACTATTTTTTTCCAGAATTTTTGCAGGATTTTAAGAGCAATAAGTTAAGGTGACCCAGAAAGCCTAGTAAAGAATATCATCATGAAAGGAAAGATAAAACAGAAGCACATCCATCAGTTGAGTATGGGTTAATTAGATGAAACCCAAGATGTATCGGCAATCATTTTAAAAAATATTCTGAAGGATGAGGAGGTGACTTACAAACACATTGTTTACAAATGCAAATGCAAGGGAAAAAAAAAAAAAGCATGTAAGTAAAGCTTTGTGCTGCATTCAGAAGCTTACAAGTAATCCAAATTTGGGTTAGAAATCATGATACTGAGATAATCCTTATATTTGAAAAATATAATACTCTTAGAAGAAGCTGAAATTTAAAGATCTATTATTTACTAATGAGAATCTAAGAGCTCTTGAATATTAAAGAGCCAAGAGAAGCTTGTGAATGGAACAAGTCTTTATTGTATGAGAGGGGAAATATTTGTGAAAATAAATCAGTATTATTATACCTTATATTTTCTGTGACATGATATAAGAATTGGGAAACAATTTCTTTAAAGGAAATGTCATATAATTAGTTGGATATGGTAGGAAGCTTAATTACATAGGGCTACAATGACTTTCCTGCATGGAAGGTGAAATTACTGGTGCGATTTGTGAAAGGAATATAGGAACTTTTCTTACTTTCCTGGGTTTATTAATGAAAGAGATTGGGGAATGATTTAAAAAAGAGACACTTTTCTCAGGAATTTACATGCAAGTTTTAGGATTTGGTTGTTCCTGAGTTAGAAGAAAAAGATGTTCAAAAAAAGCAAGAGAGACTTATTAAAAAGGATTAAAGTTTATTTTTGAAACTGAGTATATTAATGAAAGCTCATTGTATCAGTATGAATAATTCACTCTTAAGAGATCCGCCATTTCTTCTGGCATGAAAAACCCCATTACACAGCCAAGCCTTTCCCAAGTGTGCTCAACATATGGGACAACAGTTGAAAGTGTTCATTAAAATAATTCTACTGAAGAGATACCCTTTTGGTAGAGTGATCTACCATCACTGCTGTGATAGTGGGATTTCATTACTTGTCTTGCAGAGATCAAATAGCCAGAACTTGTTAAGAAAAAGAAAATTCTTCTAGACTCAGATATCTCAGTGCAATTAACATCTGAGTTTCTATTTCAGTAGCTCATTTCAGTCACAGATAAATTTTATATAATGTGATATTAAGAGTTTCTACACATATTCTAGAGGGATAAAAGGTCAGGACTGTATGATTATTTTAAATTACAACAGAAATTGATGTGAAGGTTGAAGCCAAAGGCAGTTAAAATGGAGGTGTGAAGCCACCCTTGGTCTGTCTTCCTTAACTTTCCCATTACAGTGGGGAATGATTTTACATCCATGTGTTTTCAGAGGAGAAAGCTCACTGGCAGAAGTAGAAAAGGACTGAAAGAAAGTAGTTGAGAAAGAGAGTGAACTGGAGTTCTGCATGAAGACAGTTCAACTCAAGGAAATGTCTACAGACAGAGATCTTTAGGCTCCCTGCCTCCCTGGTGATGTGAAGTTATACTACAGTGCCTCCTTTCTTCCCACTGCAACACAACGGCCGACTCCTAGCAGACAATTTTCCTTTTTGGCAGCATATGTTTTTGCTTCAGTTCATTTTTCTGACTAGTAGCCTGCAAACACAGTGGATGCTTATGTTCACAGTGGGATTATAAGCTTCCTGCTTCCAATCCATTAAGCATGGTCTGTGACAATGTGCGCATCACATCTTATTATACAAATACATGTAATCCATCAAACAATTCAAAAAAGTAGAGCTCTTCAAAGTTTGTATAACTGACTTATAAACTCTGTTTGCTTTGTGGAATATGCACAGAAGGCAAGTTAACTGAACAGCTGAAAGCACACCATAAATTACGTATGAATCAAAGCAGACGTGGATGTACAAAAACAAACACCCCCTCCCTTCCCCCAAAACAGAGATAAGGATTATACTTGAAATCAGTAGAGCATCCAACAATATGTTGTGGGTTATGGTGTTGGATCTAAAGTTCTTTGTATAAAGGGGATTCAGCAAATTTTCATTATCATTAATCTCCCAAAAGCATGTCTAAGAGAAAAATAGCAGCCAGTAGATAATTAGACATCTGCTTTAAAAACCAAAATTCATGTCGTGTTGGTTTTTTTTTTTTTTTTCTGTGGAATTAATACATGTGAAATGTGCCAGACAGCAGGGACTGGAGATGGAAGCTCTCTGTCTGCAGAGCAAATGCAGCCCCATGTGTGTCTGTACCAGGTCAGGACAGTTGTTTAGCTTTCCCCTAGTATGGCCCTTGCCAAAAAAAAATAAATAAAAAAAAAATCATTTTCATAGAATGGTTTGGATCGGAAGGGACCTTAAAGATCATCTAGTTCCAACCCCCCTGCCATCAGCAGGGACACTTTCCACTAGACCAGGTTTCTCAAAGCCTCATCTTGCCTGGCCTTGAAC
>NW_010316030.1:6614-17820 GCF_000700745.2 Antrostomus carolinensis
TTGTTTTATCATTAACTGCCCTTATGAAAAGTCCTTCCCCAGCTTTCTTGTAGGCTCCCTTCAGGTATTGGAAGGCTGCTATAAGATCTCCCCGGAGCCTTCTCTTTTCCAGGCTGAACAAAAGAGCAGCCACAACTTGAAGTAACACATATGTGTTATCTGCAAATGTAGCAGTAAAGTGGCAGTGACATAATCTAATCTGCTATTTCCCCAGTCTACTAAATCTTATCCAGACTATTTTCTAGAAGACTGTTCTTTTTAAAGAAAGTAGGTTTCCTCTCTCTAAGATGAATGATCTAATCCATAGGTTTGCGGTTCCAAAGGATTCAGTCCAAAACACGTGAAATCTCAAAATGTCTGGCAGGTCAATGTGCACATCAACAAGTTTTTAACTGTAGATGCGGTGAAGTCACTATTGTTTCATGGAGCAGGTTGTGGAGGTCTCATTTAACACAGCCACTACTGGTGGGAATCTCTAGAGCACCAAAGGCACTGATGCTAGATGAACACTTTCCAGGCCTCTGCGTTCACAGGCAACCACTATATACCCACCCCATTTCTTGAGTGGGACACCCCACCCTATCTCTGCCTATCCTACACATCAGAAGGAGATGGGGAGGGACTTTTTATAAGGGCAGATATGGATAGAACAAGGGGCAATGGCTTTAAACTGGAAGATGGTAGGTTTAGATTAGATATTAGGAAGAAATTCTTTACTGTGAGGGTGGTCAGACACTGGAACAGGTTGCCCAAGGAAGTTGTGGATGCCCCCTCCCTGGAAGTGTTCAAGACCAGGTTGGATGAGGCTTTGAGCAACCTGATCTAGTGGAAGGTGTCCCTGCTGATGGCAGGGGGGTTGGAACTAGATGATCTTTAAGGTCCCTCCCAACCCTAACCATTCTATGATTCTATAAAAGACTTCATCTCTCCATCCAACCAATCACATGTGTAAGTGCCTTTATAAAAGACAAAAAACCCTACTTCTATTCTTCTTTCACACAAACATAAGCACAAAACAGAACAACTCTGTAAAGCTGACTTTTTCTACTACA
Organism: Antrostomus carolinensis; assembly: GCF_000700745.2. Classification (NCBI taxonomy): domain Eukaryota; kingdom Metazoa; phylum Chordata; class Aves; order Caprimulgiformes; family Caprimulgidae; genus Antrostomus; species Antrostomus carolinensis. The sequence goes on from NW_010316030.1 coordinate 7,667, forward strand.
TAAAGGGGCTGACTTTTTCTACTACAAGAGCACGGCTGTTGCCTGCCACAAGGAGATTTTGTCTAAGGGTCATACCTGAGATCTAAGGGTGACACACATCTAAGCAATGTGTTTTGCTTAGGCTGTACTACAGCAAGATAAAAATTATCATCTCACTGTATAAAAATGTCTGTATTTCTTTGTATATATTTAAACAAATTGGGAAATGTATCTGAAAATCAGGGGGGTTTTATTTACTTGAGCCCGGGCAATGTAAAAAAATCACTGGGTTAATTAGTATGCCCAAAAATTCATTAGTATCACTTCCAATAAACTGTGAAGCATTCATATATTTGCATACCAAAGTTATTTGATTACTTTATTTCAAGAAGCTGCAATGAGAAAAAGTTGGAGAAATTACTTATGAGATCAAAACTTGAAATATAAGCTTCATACCCAGGAGGTAACATTAATCAAAGCCTGATAAATATCAGTTTGAATCTGTAAAGTCTTAATTGGCCCCAAGTCCATGTCAGTTGTGCAAGATCTGCTGAGCATCTTGCAGAACTGAAATACTCTTGAAAAGCATGATAACCCAGGGACTGATTTTGCCATCCTTGTTGCTGATTTCAGTGGCACTGTCTCTCACGTAAGTTGGTGGTGTGAATGAGCTATTTGTGCTCCTTGGTTTAGATAAAGGAACATCTGAAAGAGACTCACTCAGGCATAATTTTGCACTAAGGTTGTTTGCACATACCATGGAAACTGCTTTAAAGATCATCTCCAGTAGGCAACCTCATCTTTATAGAAACTGCTCGAAAGTATCTTTCTGCAAGTCGCATGGTAATTTTCTTTGATCTTTATTTTCTTTTTCCCTAGAGTGGGTAGCCAAAGACAGATATATCTGTTAAAATATGCTAAGAAAAACTCAACTTGAATGAGGACACTTATCTCTCTGAATGCAATGCTGGTAGGACAATGCATTGAAAACCACTGATCGTCCTATTTTCCCAATTCTTCAAAATTACTACAGGTCTTGTCATTGACAAACTACTGAGCTTGACCTTAAAATCTGTTAGATGAAAATAAGAAACTCCCTTACAAATCTTACTCCATGATATTTTTCAAGCAATGGGACACACAGTTTTGCCACAAGTAGTATAAATATGATTAGATAATTTCCTGTCCTGGGGTTAGACATAAGATGAATTTTGCTTTTAAAACCTTGGCTCCAATTACCTTTAGCTATTAATCTTGAATTTTTTTTTAAAAAAGTAAATCTAGCACTGCATCACAAATTTAGTGTCTGCAAAAACCTTTTGCACCAATGATTCATAGGTTCTCAGAGCTGAGGACTGTTTGATCAGTTAGCTTGACCTTATCCTACTACCAGGCACATTTCACTCTTTTACTTCTATGCTGAGCTCAGTAAGTTGCCTAACCAGCAATTTCCAGGCAATTTCTCATTCTTGATTTGAAGACAACACAGCTGGAAAATCTTTGCCGTCTTCTCCAGTGGCCAACTGGTCTTGCTGATTAATTTTTTATTTTTTTTTTACTATGGATGTCCTTGACATCTGTTCCCAGCTATTAGACTATCTGGAGGGAACCAAAATTAAATTATCCTCTGTAGATGATGGAGACAGAAATATTACCATCATGCCCCCACTCTGTTACACTAAAAATGGGGACATGAACCCATTATTCCTGTTGTGTAGGAAAATGCCTTACCCAGGAGGCACTGTCCAGTGAAGATGACATAATGCTCCCTATTTAGCCTGTTGTTATGAGTACATCCACCTAAAGAAGGCACAAAAATTTCTTCAATTACTATAGTATAATCCAGACCAAGTCTCCTAGTTTCTAAGCCATAGGTACTGGGCTGACACCATGTCAGGCAGCCTCTGTGGCCCTTACCTGAATGTTCAGCTCAGAGCCACATAAGAACTGAAGTGTAGAGCTGCCAGAGAACATCATTGCTGTCCCTTGCTGGGGAGCATGCAGAAAGGTGCTCAAGAGCCATCTAAGAGCAGTGACAATCTGTTCAGGGACAGGAGTAGGTCCTTCTGGGAGTGGGGCTCCATCATGAGAAACAGCAGCCCCTCTTCTGCTTGTGAAAGTTTAATGATGTTTTTAGAGTAGCTGGTGCTGTGGAGACCATCAGATTTTCAAGGGAAATATCACTGCAAAATCCTTCCCAATGTAGCACTGCAGCCACTTCAACAGAGATGATGGAGAAACAACCCAAGGTGGAGGCATGGAGTGCCAGAAAACATCTCTCTGAAATAACACAAAATGAGAGCACACTTTGGTAAGCTCCCTGAGATCGATTGGGTCTCACTTTAAGTACACTGATTTTGATTAATACCCTGGAACTAATTTCTCCTCCAATTTTGAGAGTCTCCAGAGGATGGCCACCAAATTGGTGAAGGGTTTAGAGGGGAAGCCATATGAAGAGAGGCTGAAGTTGCTTGGTTTGTTCAGCCTGAAGAAGAGGAGAATGAGAGGAGAACTCATCGCAGTCTAGAACTTACTCATAAGGGGAAGAGGAGGCACGGGTCCTGATCTCTTCTCTCTGGTGAACAATGATAGAACCAGAATAAATGGCAGGAAGATGTTCCAGGAGAGGTTTAGGTTGGACACTAGGAAAAGGTTCTTTACCCAGAGGGTGGTGGGGCCCTGGAACAGGCTCCCCAGGGAGGTGCTCATGGCACCAAGCCTGACAATATTCAAGAAGCATTTGGACAAGGACCTCAGACACATGGTCTGAATCTTGGGATTGTCCTATGTCAGAGCAGGAGTGGGACTCAAAGATCCTTGTGGGTCCCTTCCAACTCACAACATTCTTTGATTCTATGATTCTATGATTCTATGATTCTATGACTTTTAAGATCACAGCGCACCTCAGCTGCCTTGCTGGCTTATTGGCCCCATCTCCTTTGACTGTATTTTTTTCTGGATACAGGCCAGAGGGAACCTTAAGCATTTGAATTTCCAAATTTAATTATGGTGTTTAAATAACGATACAGAGCATCGATTCCATTTACTCACAATAGCACAAACCAGCTGTAAGTACTTAACACCTAGGGTACTTCCTGTCTCACGGCTCTCCATTTAATCACCTTCTGTCAATTAGAAAAATTCCTAAGAGGCTGGTCTGCTTTATACCATTAGAGAAACTGAATACCCCAGGCATTACAGCAGCTTTTATTTAATGTTTTATGTCCTGGAAATAAAGATTTCCTTGAAATTAAGTAGATGGTGTATTTGAATCTTTATATTCCACACCCACAACTCATTCTCAGACTGCTTGGGTAGTGGCACAGTCTGATCTGAGTTTATAAACTCTTTTTGTTGGTCTGGCTGCACTAAAGGACTCTGAGATGTGGATACACAGAGAATCACTGAGAATCACTGAGAATCACACAGAATCACAGTGGTTGGAAAAGACTTTTAAGATCACCAAGTCCAACCACAAACACAACACTAACAATTCCACCTCTAATCCATGTTCTTAAGCACCGTGTGTCTACCCATCTTTTAAATACCATCAGGAAAGGTGACTCCACCACCTCCCTGAGCAGCCTGTTCCAATGCTTGACTAACCTTTCAGTGAATAAGTTTTTCCTAATATCCAATATCTCCTGGTGCAACTTGAGACCATTTCTTCTTGTTCTATTGCTTGATACCTGGGAGACTGAACCCCACCTCTCTATACCTTCCTTTCAGGTAGTTGTAGAGAGTGATAAAGTCTCCCCTCATCCTCCTTTTCTCCAGACTAAACAACCCCAGCTCCCTCAGCCACTCCTCGTAGGACTTGTTCTCCAGGCCCTTATGTAGGTTTTTGCAGAGAAATTAACGTCTAGAGAGCTCAGAGCACGTCTGAGTCAAGGTGGTCTTGTGTTTCACCCTACTGGGGGAGAGCCCCATCCGGAGTGCCAGTCCCTGAGTGCACTGCAACCTCACAGCCCTAGGATGCTACCTGCAGATACCTGTCTGTTCCCAGATCCTGTGAGGACACAGGAGCACTGCATCCTGGGTGGCTGCTCTGGGAGTTGAGCTAGCCTGGGATGAGGTGAGAGCTGCCCTCTCTCTGCTTTCCAAGCATTTCCATCTGACTCCAACAAAAAGCCATCCCACAGTTCCAGACAACAGCAATGCTACAACACACCTATCCCACAGAGCTTGGAGCCTTCTGGTTTAATGAGGCTAAGCAGGAGGTTTGCTACCGTGCTCACAATTTCCCCTAAGGCTCCAGACAGCTGAAATCCACTTGTCCTTGTCATGTTCGTTTACAACATCAGCAAATCCACCCTCCCTCTCTATCCTGGGACCAAATCACACTGCATGCAGCAGCAGGTCCTCTGCTCATTCTTCCTCCTCATCTCTGCCTGATGCTTGTATGTAGTCACTCCTGTAGGTCATCTACATAGAAGACCTTTCTCTGCCATACCTCTCCCCTTGCTACTGTTGGCATCTTGCTTTCTGTGCCTTGCAAGTGCTCATGCACTCTGGGAAGCAGGAAAACTCTGCCTTGAGTCTGGTCATGTGTTTAGCACAAGTTTGGGTTGACTTTTCTGCCCCTGAAGTCCATGGTAAAGGTCACTTTGATATGGATAGAACAGGTTTCTTCTTGTATTTTCTTGATGAGGACAAACTTTTTAGCAAGGTCTGTTGTGATAGGACAAAGTGTAATGGTTTTAAACTAAAAGACAGTAGATTCAGACTAGATGTAAGGAATAAATTCTTTACACTGAGGGTGTTGAAACACTGGCACATGTTGGTCAGAGAGGTGGTAGATGCCCCATCCCTGGAAATGTTCAGGGTCAGGCTGGATTGGGCTCTAAGCAACTTGATCCTAGTTGAAGATGTTACTGCCCACTGCTGGGGGTTGGACTAGATGACCTTTAAAGGTCCTTTCCAACCCAAACCATCCTGTGATTAGGATTCTATGTGCCAGTGCTATCAATGAGATGTTGGGAGGAAAGGGAAGTGTGGGGATTAGGAGGGGAAGGTAGATAGAAATATATTTAAATTTATGGCTTTCCTTCTTGGGACTGAAATCACAGGATTTCTAGTTTATGTTTCCCATAGCAACTTGACCAAACAATCCCCTTCTTGTTCTCTGTGACACATATGTTCAGCCACTCTCCCAGGGTAGGTTAATTTTGAAGCTTCCTTGAACTGATTAAGAACAGCTTTACATTAATAACAAAGTCCTCTTGATAACTCTTAATGCTGATTTGCTCTGCTGCTGCAGCAGTGGTTCCAACACCTTATCCAGCAGTTGTAAGCATCAGAGCTACAAATCCCCACCACCAACTGCAACCAAGAAACATCCTATCCCCTGGTACCACAGCCAGTCCCACCAGAAGACAGGTCTCTTCCTTCATCCTTTGTCATTAGTGCCATAATGCCACCGCCAGGCTGGTGCTCACAGACAGCCCAGTGCAGGGCTCGCTGCACCCAACTGCGAGACAGTTTTCCTCCCTGCTTACTATTCCATCCATCCATCACCTGTGAGCATTTGCTGATGCAGAGCTTCACAAACAATCTGATTTTCTCATCTCCCCACCCCCGAGAGACATTTACTCTCTGTAAACATCTCTCCTTTCTGTCCTTACCTCCTCCTTACCTCATGTCACTCAGAGAATGTGCCATCAAGCTGCTGACTGCTTAAGATCTCATTTTGCTTTCCAAGCAACCATCCTCATGCTTTTATTTAACCTTTGCAAACATTGGCAAGTTTGCTCTTAGCCTGAATGGTTCTTAATGGTTTCTTCTACCTAGTGAGTGCCCTGTGCTCCCTTTGACTTCACAGTAGGAGCAGAGGGAGCTGTGGAGCTGCTTGGATGTGGTCATGTCCCCTTTTTTTGAAGTTTTGCTCCCCACATGAAGGCAAGAAAATTCCTATCAGATCCAACTGTCCATTTTTTCTGTTGAAAATGCCTTATCAGACCCTCTCTGAAATATGTACAGTTATATCAGTCTAGTGTAGGTTATTCAACTGTCCCTATCCTTTTTACTTGAGTTTCTCTGTTATCTAAGGTATCATTTACTGGAATTACAGTTTTATCTCTAAGATCAGACAGATCTTCCTAGATCTGCCTTTTTTTGGGGCTACCACATCTTCATTACATCTCTGAAATAAGCCATAGAGTCTAAGTGTTGAAATCACGTCTAAATTCCATATAACACCTTATATCTTAGTCATAAAAATACCTTCTTGTTGATGTAGTTTTTCCCTCCTCTGCACCTGAACTCCCATCCTCCTTTTTACTAGTTGGTCACTAGTTTTCACACCAGAAATATTTGGAGGCAGTAAAGAAGTTTATTAAGTAATTTTTTTCTATGTAACTACTTGCATTTGCAAAAAGACTTTTAATTTTCAAAAATAAATTTTACTGAAATGGTGGAGAAAGCCATAATCTCAGCTTGCTTCAGTCTTATTCACCTCATTCCTAAGAATCACAACTCTTATTTTAACTTCTTTTTTTTAAGCATAGCTTCATCTTGATGCTGTCATTCTTCTCATGCAATTACTTTTAGAACAAATGAGGTGTAAAATGTTCCCATTTCACTTGAGGGCATTTTATATTCACTTACCACTCAGATGTGAATGGCACTGCCTGGAGAATCACAGGTGAATGCCCACTCCTCATCCTGCTTCCCAGGACAGTTCTCCAGCATGAACTGATGGAGGGCTGTCACAGAGAGCCTGAGGTATGAACAAGCCCTTCATCTCAATGGAGCCTTGAATCTTAAGATTAATGTAAGTAGAGGAAAAAACTTATCCCAAAAGGCTTGGGTATGCTCATGTCATTTGTAAATGCAGTTACTGTAATGGTATGCTCCACTCCGGGTAATGTAATTTGCATAAGCAAGTGGTCTATATTTAGTTTAAAGAGAGGCTGTTTATTGAGTGTAATATGATGCTCAAACTTTATAGATTAAGACTACAGACCATGCCTAAAATTTGTAATTGTCCTTTTTCTCTGAGTGCGTTCGACATCTCTGCCTTACTTGAAGCGTATTCTGCGTGGGCAAATGAAGGAAATCACAGAGCTTCAATTCCATGGAGCAACCTGCAGTGTGTGAGTTAAAGCTGCATACTGCAATTTTTCACAAGGTTTTTGCTGGAAAACTTCTCTAGAATATAAAATAGTAGAAAACATCAGACTCATCTATTAGGTTTGAAAAATAGAAGGCACAAACACAGCAAATGAAAACTGGAATATGTGCATACACGCCAGGCCTCCAGAGGAAAAGGCATGGGGGACTGCTGGGAATCAAATGAGATTCAGGAAAGATCTGCTAGAAATTTTTGCTCTTGGGAGGAGGGAAGGGAGACATACATTAAAAAAAACTTGCATTTTACTCAGGGAAAATTTTATTTTTCTCCTTCCACCCTTCCTCTTTCCTCCTAACCACATATGTATTTATTCCCCCTGACCTGTGAGATTTTATGTTGAATAGGAATTGGCATAAGAGGTCAGTTCCCAACTCTTTTGTCTCACACTGTCTTTACATTAAAGGGGTGGTTTTGGTTGGAACAGAAGCTTGAACATATGGTCTCTCTATGGGTTTTCCTCTGATGGAGAAATTTGTTCCTTTGGCTGGTTACATAGAGGGCTTGAAACTAAGACAAAGGTGGGATTTTATCCTCTTTCATTTTTAAGATTTTTTTACCTTACAAAAAGGATAAACTTATTTGTTTCTAAGTGTATGAAGCTTTTTTATTATTGTTATGAAGTTATTTTTATGTCTTGTTCTATGAAACTATTTTAATGGCCAGATAGAGTCCCTGAGTTCTGTAGTGTAAGTGTTGACACAACTAGCTAGAGTAACAGGCACAGGAACATAGAAAACCAGAATAAAAACAAAAGGCTATAGAGACTGCATTCATAAAATAAAATGAGACAATAAACCAAAAAGAAGCATTCTCAGAAGTTGGTTATTTCATTTCTGATGGCATCAGCTCCCACAAAACAGACCAAAAAATATAGACAGATGTAATCTTTTGTCACATAAGGTTTGTCAGATAATAAATATACGTACTGTCACTCTCTCTGGAATTGTTGACTTTATTTGAGAGAATGGGAAAAAAATGTCCTTCCTGGGAAATACTGAAAAGAGAAGCAATTTGCTATTGTAAATAAACTAGTAATAATCACTTTGTTTCTCAGTTTTTTCAGGGCACTCTGGTGGCTAGTGAATTTTGCTTTAATTCAGTAATAAAAAAATCGCTCATGTGGGAGGAGGAGAGACCTGAGACCAGATATTAAAGGAGTTCTGCTGCACAGTTTTGACATGGACTATTGCAGTTTATCCAAACACAAAGTTCAGAACTTGATACCTGGTTTTAATTGATCATTTGGTAGTGACATGGATCACAACTTATCCTTGGATCTAGAACTAATGGTCCTCAAATTCTGAATTCTTTGGTACAATATCCCATTTTTGCTGCTGTGCAATACAAAAACAGAGAGAAAAAAAAAAAACACCATATTTTGAACTGTTTACTTCAATATCTGTCAGAGTGACAAAATCAGAGGTAAACATTTGCAGTTGTCCCACAGTATTCTGCTATGTTATGGGTTTTTTTCATTTATAATGCTTAGGCCACAGGAAAAAGAAACTTGCTAGAAATATTATTGTGCATATAATGAAAAAAAAGTGTACTTTATGTGCACTTATGTTCTGAATTAACCCAAATTGTTTAAAATAGTGAATAGGCTTCATGGAGAAGCTTGAATAAAAATGGACACTGAGTCTGTGAAATTGAAAGATGTAGTGGGTGTCAGCATTAGAAGCCACTGACTGGGACTGTGCATCAGTCTTTGCCTGCTTAACTGGGGGAATTCTAAAGCTCATGAAGAAAGAAGAGGACCTCACAAGCTGCTAGGGCTGAAAGCTTTTATGGTTTAATCAGTTGAATCCAAATCCATGAATTGTTAGTGGAATTCCAGTTTTGTTCTCTTCTACAAAGGTGTCTTATTCTGCCCATACCACCGAACACCTCCTGGCACTGCACTGATGTGCAGGGTCTTTGCTGTGTGTGTCTTATTTCCAGTGTCTCTGGAAACTGTGTGTTTAAGTTTCCAGAGAAGATTGGTGAGAGAGGCTCAGTGCTATGTCTGCATGTTTTTAATGTCTTTTGGTCCTACAAAATATTTTGAAATTTAAAGAAGTTTCCTTATATGTAGGTGTTGGGAATGTCTCCTTGAGTCTTAAGGGAATTAACTGGTTTTTGGGCTCTGTTATGCCTGAGAGGAAGAACTGTTGATCACATTTCTAGAATAGGAATAATTTAAAACTGTAAGGGCACCACTCAAAAATGCTTGTGCAAGGCTACTGTGTTCTTTGATAGTGAAGACCAAGGCTTAGGAGTCAGAGACACTAGAACAGGTTCTGAGGATGCCAAGGTAGCCCACTTCACCACAGGGGCCTCCATGATGTCCTGCACTAATGGGAGTTTCCACAGGGTGAATGCACATGGCAAGCAGACAGTGGGTATCTAAGTGGAAAGTAATGTAAGTGTGGTTAACCGGTTTTGGATCATCGTATGTTAAGAAGGAATGGGGTCTTCTAGCCAGCCAATAAGCTATGGAAATGAAAATCAGTGATGGTCCCGAGTATAACATACTCTGCAAGGTGTAATATGTTCCTCCAGACACGTGTAGCTGTCTTCTGCTGTTGTTTTCTAATGATCATATAGGGATCCCCCACAAAAAGCACAGATTGTCACACTCTGGAAGGCTGAATGTTTTGATATATGTATGAAAAGAGCATCCAAGGCATGGATGCATCTCAATTCTTTGACTAAATGGAGACAGGATTTGACTGTAAAGAGACAACCTGTGAAATGTTAGTTTAACACGTGTAAACCTCTAGTTTACACTGGCAAAGCCATAATTTGTTCCAGGAAAAAGTTGGGGTTTTGGCATTAAAAGGAAAAAAAAAAAAATGCTTTGTAGGTCACTGAAGTTCAAAATTGCTTTTTATGTCACTGAAGTTCATAATTGCTGAGCTGAGAGTTCAGATGTCATCTTGGACAGAAACACCTTCTCTGTTCATATTGATTATGAAAAATATCTTCTTCTGATTAAAGTTACTATTGCCTGGTGCCAGGAAAACTTACGATAAAAAGTACGCTACCATCTAGGATGTCTTCA
>NW_010316030.1:17866-18636 GCF_000700745.2 Antrostomus carolinensis
TCTTTCTCCCTGGGTAACACTGAAGGGTTAATTAGCAGAGCAAAATTTAGGTATTTCATATTTAATCCAGTAAAGAGATATGGTAAACAGCTAAGTTAGCAAGCACATACAGTATTGTCATAGGAGAAGGAGTGCAATGGAAGGTATCTACACTATTCCAGTCATGTCTTTATCTTGCAGCCTTTCTGACATAATTACAATTTCTTGGACAATTTATAGGTAATATTAGGTCTGGATGAACACAAGTCTATTAATTAAGTTTTCCTATCAGATAAGGTGTCCTCTGTGGTTTGTACTACATTATCATCATAATATTGTTCCCCAGAGTAGGCTCCAGGATGTAGACATTCAACCACTACCCTTATCCAAAACAATTACTTCACATACCAGAGAGTAATGAAGGAATTGTGAAGTGTTTCCCCCTTTAGCTGTAACCAACATATCAAGAAAGATCAAAGGAATGCTTTCCCCAAGATGTCACACTCCCTTTCCACTTCATTTCCCCTTGCTTGGTTTGATTGATGCTCCAAGCTAAGGAAAAGAGCCTTATTTTTTTCTGAGCTGATTTATTTCTCAAGTGTAAACAAGCAGACATGTGTAGACTGGGTAGCACAGGAAGCCAACAAGCTAAAATCAAATGAAGGATATAAGAATTGAGTACACACCAGAGTCCTGTGGGAATGAGAAAAGCATAATCTCCAAGGCTGGCCACCCACACTGGTGGCCTGATAAATACACAAATATCACAGAATCACAGAATGGTTGAGGTT
>NW_010316031.1:0-501 GCF_000700745.2 Antrostomus carolinensis
CTTAAAGGGCTTTTCCAGTCGAGGTGATTCTTGGATCTTAGGACAATACCCCATCCCTGGTGGTATTTAGAAGACTTGTAGATGTGATTCTTGGGACATAGTTTAGAGGTGGACTTGGCAGTGTTGGGTTTTTAGTTGGACTTGATGATCTTAAAGGTCTTTTCCAACCTCATTGATTGTATGAATCTCTAAAATCCCAGTTCCAGACGCCTCAAGGAGATTCTTTCATGAGGCAGCAGTCATACCTGGAGAAATGCTGGTCGTGTGTCTCGGTTGGGTATTGGTTCTACTGGTCTTGAAACAATTTGAGACCGCATATTTCTGTTCATATGCATTTATATTTCCTTATATAATTTAAATAACACAAATATTATATCCTCAAATAATTATTTGGAAAGCAAATTAAAAATATCCTTAGATACGACCTTTTATTGCTGCTTTTAATGATGACTCAGGTTTATGAGGACCAGAAGATATTTATTTTATTTTATTTTATTTTAT
>NW_010316032.1:0-1711 GCF_000700745.2 Antrostomus carolinensis
TTTAATTTTTTAAATTTTATTTTATTTTTTAAATTTCTGGGTGTCTAACTGCCAAACTGGCACACATTGTACCTAGAGGATGTTGCATGATGTGCTGATTGCACTAAGATGGGCTGAAACACACTCTGTAGATGAGCTCATGGGCCAGGACCTCAGCATCAAGCTCAGAGAATCACAGAATCGTTTGGGTTGGAAAAGACCTGTAAGATCATCAAGTCCAACCATGAACCCAACACTGACCAGTCCCCGACTAACCCATGTCCCTCAGCACTGTGTCTACATGACTCTTCAATCCCTCCAGGGACGGGGACTCCACCACTGCCCTGGGCAACCCCTTCCAATGCCTCAGAACCCTTGCAGCAAAGAAATTCTTCCTCACATCCCATCTCAACTGCCCTGGGCACAACTGGAGCCCATTTCCTCTTGTCCTGTCCCTTGGGCCTTGGTTGAACAGACCCACCCCCACCTCTCTCCACCCTCCTCCAAGGGACTTGCACAGAGCCACAAGGTCTCCCCTCAGCCTCCTTTTCTCCAGGCTCAACACCCCCAGTTCCCTCATCTTGGGGACCAGATGGGTTGATGGAAAAAATATGAGGATACTACTGACTCGCCTGCGCTGCCCACAGGTTGTGGGCTCATGTTCACTTACCAGCTGCCCAAGCTGCTGAGATGTTCTTCTTGATGTTTAAAAAAATCATCTGTTTTGGGCTCAGAAATCCAAAAGCTTAAAGACTGGCTACAAATGAACATTTCCCCCTATTTATTAAAAACAAACAACCGTTTGATTTTAATACCAAGTTGAAATCTCACTCCCCCACAGTGTCCTTTCATTCCACAAGCCACGTTGGATGGCCAACATCAATCCTTGAGGCAATCTGAGTCTGGATCAGCCCCTGACAATTTCCTGGATGAATAGAAACAACAGTACCTGCTACACTGCAAACGAGAAAAAAACCCCAAACCTTTTTCAACAACTCCAGCTCCACAATAACTTCGAGAAGCCCTGGAGAGCAATTCACCACAAATGGGAGTATATTGGTTATGTGACAACCTTAATGACCCAGCCCAGACACAAAAACCCGAGTAACCTTTGAGCTGCCTTTCTTAACTCCGGCGCTATTGATGAGTGTGCTCAGGAAAACATAATTAATTTTTAGTGGCAGCCTAATTTTGTGGATGCTTTGGTTGTCAGGGGGTTGGTGGAAGGTGGAAATAATGTTGACCTTTTCTCACTGGGAAACCTGGCTAATTGAATGAATTCTTGCTCTCATTAGGAAAAGGTCCAAGACGCAGCACATTTTACGCCTCCCTTTAAGTGACACCAACCAGCCTCCTAAAGGTCAAGCTGCCTTTGATGAGTTGATCTGAGATTAGAGTTTCCTATTGCAAAAAAGCACCGAGTTCTCCTGGCCCAAACCCCTTGGTGTTATTTATGCTCAAGGCCACTGTTGTTTCATAGGTACCATTTATCTCTTTGGACGTTCCAGTCTTCAGACGGATGAATCAACCCTGTGTTATTGCGATTTGGGGTTGGGTTTTTTTTTGGCTAATTATGGCTAAAATATATAGCCATATAGCTATATAGCCATATATATATATATATAGCCATATAGCCAATAAATTTGGCTAAATATTTGGCTAATAATTAATGGCTAATTATTATCACCTGGTAATGCCAAAACTTCGCGTCGGTTCAAATCAAGTGGTTCAG
>NW_010316032.1:1745-2439 GCF_000700745.2 Antrostomus carolinensis
AGGAGATTTATGCAGGGGAAGTTCTGCTTCATTTTGCAGAAAGGGACATAAGCAGCGAAGATAATTTGACTCTCTAAGGATGAGTTTGATGTCACGCAACAAATTACTATCCTAGTTCAATCTTCTTCATCGCTTTTATGGGCTCTCACTGTGGACTGTAATCGAAAATATTTCTGGCACAGAGGTGTCTGTGAACACCGATTGCCACCAGTCAATCTCGTGGTTTCATAACGAGCTGATGCACGAGGCTCGTCCTTGGTGATGGTGGATATCAGGTTTATGGCTTGGTGGCTGTCTTGACTTACTCAGGTTTTGATTTTGTGCCTTTCTGGAGCTCTATACTCTTGTGAAAACTGAAATCCAATGCCAGCCAAGATTCATTTCTCTGCTCTGGCTTGTTGGGAGACAAGGTGTTGGATGGGAGAGGCACCAGGGAGGGATTTCCACCACCACTGCTATGGCATGACAGCACCAAACCTGCCCATTGACCTGCAAAGGGTCAGGAGCCAGCAGAGAGTGACACCCCACATCATCACTGAGAGTACGGCAGTACCCAGCCACATCCCCTGAAGACACGAACAAAGCTGCAGGGAAATGTTGGGGTGTCCTACCCGGTAATCCTTCAGAACAAATTAGCTGAAGCTAATCAATGCTGTAAGAGAGAGCTTATGAATACCTTATCACCCACAAAGGG
>NW_010316033.1:0-367 GCF_000700745.2 Antrostomus carolinensis
TTGTGTTTTCATAAGGTACTTGCCAGCTAAACCAGACAGCGATAAACAATCAAGACAGGCCCAGAAGACAGAAACATCAGTCATCTAAGAAAAGGGAAAAAATAATGCAATGCAGAAATGTTACAAGATGATCAATAAAAATAATGTGTTTCCACATGGTAATTTGATAAGGGCACGGCCTCCCTCCTTCATTTAATATACCAGAGGAAAATCTGCAGAGAAGTAAAGCAAGAGCCTCCACTAGTGAAAAACTGCCCAGTGCCACCCGCTGGGTTTTCAACCACACGAGGCTCATCCACTGTTGAAATCCCAGTAGCAGCACCACATACAGAGATGCAGGAGAAAGTCTCACGGCAGAACCCCAATC
>NW_010316033.1:502-829 GCF_000700745.2 Antrostomus carolinensis
GTGTCCACAACCATCTGGTTTTGTTATCTTGATTTTTGTGTGTGTGAAATCTCATCACAGGGTCCTCTGAGGCTTTAGGAGCTGAAACAAAGATAAGGAACCTTCAAAGACATGAAGAACAGAAGCACATTGTCTTCTGGAAAAAGAAAATTTAATGTGGTAAGTGCTGAAAAACTTGTTCTTCCCTTGTCCTCAGCTTTATACTTAATAATGAGTCAACCACAGAAATTTCCCAGAGACCTGGGAAAATGATAACATCTCTGATGAAAAGGTAGAAAATACTGTTTGCAAAATGCAGCCACTGAGGGATGGCAAAAATAGCAACAC
>NW_010316034.1:0-18990 GCF_000700745.2 Antrostomus carolinensis
AAAATGCAGCATAGGAAGTTCCACGTGAACACAAGGAAGAACTTCTTTACTGCGAGGGTGACTTCTTTGGTTTTTTGCTTTTGTTTACAAAGTTAATTCCTATATCATGCACAATCTAGTTTAGCCATATTTATACACATTTTTCACTCTTTGAGTGTTACTGAACACAAATGAAGGATGCATTTTCAGGCTTAAATACTTATATTCTTCCCATGCACAATTTTGGAGATGCTTGTTCCACTACACTTGAATTTCAGAACTGTTTCTTGGGTTGTTCAATGCAGTAAAAGCTTTGGGGAGCAAAAAGTAATTAAAGAAATATAGAATTTACATATTCCTTTCACAGTCCATAATCCTTGATGCACCATCTACTGAATATATCATGCCTACTCCCACCAATATTACATTTGCATGTTTCTTTATTGTCCATATCACAGTAAAGATACATAGAAATGGCACACTCTATAATATTTGATAATAGAAAAATTATCTCTCATAGTCAGTCCATCATAATTTTTTTTCACAAGTGATGAATATTATCATTAGTAAATGGTATATTTTTATATCTCAAAACCTGTTGTACTTGTGGCTGTTTTCTTAAAATAAATTTGTTGAGAAATTCTCTGTCTTTGTCTTCTTCCCTTTCAGCTGTCAAAAACACAATCTTTACAATTTTTTTCACTTTGCCACTTGCTGATCCCAATGTGAGGTAGTGACTAATGCTAATTTTATTCTTATTTTATGGGAACCTAAAGCAAGTGAAAATTAAGTAAAGTCCTCAGTGTCACAAGATGATTGGGGAGAGTAAAAAAGAAAAAACAACCCTTCACAACCCTTCACAATCCAATGGCAACATTCATTCTGACTTCCACAGTCCTTCAGATCTGTGTTGGGAAATCTATTGACAAACTTATTGCATTGGAGCTGCCATTCCATTATTTCACATTGTTGTTTTTTTTCAAGTGGCAATTTAAAGAAATGTATTCTAGGGGAAAGAAAAAAAAAATCTACCTTTTTACTTCACTATGACACCATCTGAAAGCAATTTTCTAGGCTTCTTTAAAATATTTTGAATTTCTATGTGGGGAGTAGTTTCTCTCCTATTATTTCTTTAAATGAACTTCACTGTACTAAGTCAGGAAATGATCACTTCAAGTTTCCCAAGCAGCCAAAAAGCCTTTACCTCCACACAACAAAATAATACTTTCCTTGCTGCTGTCTCAAAACCCTTTGCAAACATTAAATCCAAACAGCTCTGTGTGAGAGAGATAAGTTCTGGACCATAATCAACTCCATTACCTATAAAGCTTTACTGTTCAGCTCTAAGTAGAATTTCTACAAGCCAGCAGCTGCAAATTAAAGGTGCTCTAATTTTTTATTCTGTGGATTGCTGTATACAGCATGTATTGACCTACTGACATTTAACTTGCTTTTTCCATGATTGTCATGTTAATTTAAATTATTACTTGTGTTACACAACAGCTAGTCCCCAGACCAGCGGAGAGTATGTTTTCTGGTGAGAGGGTAGCAGAACTCAGGGATACTGAACTTCCTATGGTCATCCCTAGCTTTTCCCATATCCATCAATCTCTCTCAACATCAGTCACTACAAGCCCTTTTTTTGCTTTCTTTCTAGCCTGATGGAGAACTAACGTCAGATATGATTTTCCTTCCTACACTGATCTCATTGCAGCTAATAGCTTTCTCTTTTTTCTTTGCTTGATTTTTGTTTAGGGTTTTTTTTGGTTTTCTTTTCCTATCTGTTGGTGAAATACATTGTGTATTGAAAACTGCAGGTATGGATTGATCAAAATTATACGTGAATATTCAAAATTTGTGGAAATATTTAAAAAAAAAATTAAAACCCACCCAACTTTCAGTGTTCCATTTTGGCATTTTGAAGTCTTTAAAAGTCTTTTTAATTTTGAAAATGCAACTACTTTTTAAAGGGTAAAATAAATATTAGAAATTAAATTGAACATCAGTCTAAAAAATACCTATTTTTTTTAAATTCTGCTGAGAGTATCATAAACATGATCCCTGCAGGTCAAAATGAAGTGAGCCAAGGGGAAAAAGACATTATTGTATATCTATAATATAGTAGAGCATATCATGGCATGGAACAATAAGCTCTGTCTACTCATACAACCTTTGCTTGCTTTCTTCTTTTGCACTGGACTTACTACTGTAGGGTTTCTGATCTTTATCACTGGAATTAATTTGTCCAGACTTTAATTCTATTCAGTAACAGGACCAGTGAATCATAAATGTTTCCTATTATGAGTAATTTTTTCTATCTTTTCTGATCATCAAGGTGTATATGAAGAGAAGAGTTCCTGGTTCTTTGTCATATTCATCTAATCCTTTCTTCTACTTTCTGACTTAGAATTTTAAAGAGAGAGAACAATAATTTTCTACTTTCTCACTCATTTTAAGGTCATTACAATCATCAAATTTCTTTCACATTTGCCTGCGGCACTATCTCCAGAAGAAGAGAAATTTCCAGCCTCCTGCTGTGGGTTCCAGTCAGGTAATGAAAGGGTTTTGCTTTCATTTTTATCCTTCCTGACCCTGGCAGCTAGCTGGTATGTGCAAATATTTCTTGTTTTGACTCTTGTATGTTTTTTCCAGGTTTTTCTTGTCTTTTTTATTAATCTGGAAAATAGCAAATCCATCTTGTTTTCTGGTATGTGTATGGAGCTTTTGTTGTTTTCCTTTATTCTTTTGCTATTTCTCCATTGCCAAGTCACTTCCATCATGACTGAAGTAATTTATAATGGTTTCAGAGAGAAAAAATATTAATGGAGAATAAAGTTGAATTTCTATTCAGTTCAGTGAAAATGACCTGATATGGAAGAACTGCCAAAACTTTTCCTCTTTTGTCACATTCTTCACCGCATGCATCCAATTCAATAACGTTTCTCTTAAATATTTGCATCTGACAGAACTTGGGGACACCTAAGAGAGGTGCTGGTAGCTTAGAGTTATGGCACCTCAGGACTTCCCACACACAACCCCTTGGATAAAAAGTTGTCTGGTAGCCTAAATGCATGGCATTATACCTGCAGTCAAAAACTGCCCAAAGTCTCCTTATTAAAGGTCAAAGGAAATAAATGTACATGATGAATTTTTGGAAGACTACCTAGTCCAAGAATGGTCACATACTCAAATCTCTCCTGTCCTCCTCTCCATATGAATACCTGAGCTTACAGGGGACTCTTCAATGGGTATGGGACAAAGGATGGTGTTGATGAGGGTCATGTTACTGGTGAGGGGTAGTTATTAAACCCAATTCTATGCAGCGCATATTCTTGCAAAATCATTAATTGCCATTAAAAGCATTGAGTCAACATCCATTGAAATCAGTGGAGAGATTTCCATCACCATTAGTGGGCTTCAGTTAGGTTCTGCATTATATACCTTAACTTGTAAATATTGTTTTAGACAGGAGATTTTTTTTTTATGGTTTGCTTTTGTGAAAACTAGGGGGTTTAAAATCTGTTTTTCTTTGTTGAAACAGCCTGTAATCTCACCCCCAAGAAGGCTTGTGTGCTTTCATTTTGAGTTCACACATTATTAAGCACAGATTCATTTTAGTTTTATAAAACATTAAATAGACTTCCAGATAAAACTGGTTTTGCTTCCTACATGTAGAGAGCTGCTTGGTTGTCATAACAATGAAAGCCAAAATAAAATATATGAAGTGTAATGAAATCACTCATTTTATTTGTAGTGCTAATGTCATTATTCGGTTCAAAGGATTTTATTAAATCATTGAAAATTCAGGAATAAATGATGAATGATCTAGGAAGACCGATTAAGTAGCATATGTGACTGAAAGACTGACATACATGATGCCAATTAAAACACAATACCATAGCTCACTGGGGAAAGTTGAGATAATGATGCAGCCCAAACCTAGATTTACTCAATGCTACTTCTAGCAAAACTGCTTGTGAAGCAAATGAGAGTTTTGTCTGTGCTAAAAATACAAGATTAATCCCATAAAGGCTTGCATGGTCACAAGCTGACAACAAACTTGTTGGAAATAAGACTTCTGATCAACATTGTATTCACTATGACAGTCTAGCATCTTTTATTTATTAGTGTTTTGTCCCTCTAAAGCCAATGAGATTTTTGTCATTTAGTTTAACTGGAGCAGGTCAAAGCTCTGTTTCTGCAGCCCAGCTACTGAGCAGACTGGCCCCAAATTGCTGAAGTGTGTAAGTTTGTGAATATACTCATTGACTTCACTGACATTGTTCATCTGCCAAAAATTAAGGGGAACAATTCCTTCTTGGCACAAGCCTTGCCCACACATACCCTTCCTGGTTCCCAGCAATCACACAGCTTACTTTCCAACATGCTCTGGTGCACTCAAGCAAGCCAGGCTATTATTTTGTCCTAAACATTCACAACTTAATTGAAAAAAAATGAGTTTTTTCATAAGCTGAGATAAAAATGTGTCTGTTGCCAGATGCTAATTGTATTCAGTGACATAGCAAGAGGAGGCCAGACTGCAGTGGCCCTTGCTGAAAGTCAGGCATGGACAGGAGTGGCACATAAGAAACCTCCTCAGGTGGTGTACTTACTCAATGATACACTGCAACAAGATGCTTTCATTCTTCTTCCCAGAGAAGGTTTGCACTATTTTTACAAGGGATATTCTGTGACTGGAAAAAGAGGACCAAAGAGAGAAAATCAAAGGGAATGCAATAGCCAAAGGGGTAGCTGTTTTATTCAAGTTATTTAAACCTGAACAAATTTCCACTTGTGCGCTAAGGGTCCAATATAAAGGCTCAGAGAAACCTATTATAATCTTTCCACTGACTTCTGTAGCTTTGAATGAAGCTTTTCTCACTATTTTTAAATTCATTTTCCTACCTCCTTTGCCTACCTCTAATTCAGCTGTGTGATCACATCTATTGCAAGTAGCATTGATTCAAAGTGTAATTACCCTACTGTGGAAAACAGTGAGAAGAGATTAATTAATATCTTCATATCTCATCTTTTATATAAGGACTTTGTCATAACTCAAATTGTCCTTCTCTTATCATATTTTCATTTTCTCCAGGTTTTAACTGGGTGTTACACTTGAAAAGGTCAATTATGTTAAGTTTAAAAAAATACATGAATCTGAAGATGAACAACTGACATTTAACCTAAGTGATGATGCTCTGCTTTTTAACTGTGAGTCTGATTAATTTAAAACCAATTTGGATCCATTCTTTGCTTCATTGCCTGTGCAGTGAAACTGCAAAAATTTGACCCAAGAGAGTATAATTCAAGATGGAATAGATGCTTAGTAGATATTGTAAGTCCCACTCTCATAAGTTCTCTAAAGTACTGGAGCAAATGCAATTAAATTAAGGGAGTCTTTAAAAAAAAAATAGTTCTTTTGTTACTGTGTGATACTTCTAGGTAGAAAGAAAACCGAAGCCTGTTTCCTGAAGAACATTTTCCTTTGATTTACTGACTCTGCTTTGGCAAGTGTTTGCTTCTATGACAATCTACTGCTGTAAGTGCTGGTACCGAGTAAACTCCGTTTAATAAAACCATAACATGTTCTAACTGAGCCTGAGCTGGAATGACAGCACCATAACTCTGTTTAATCCACTGTTCATCTATTTAAGGCTTTACTCAGGCATTGTTGACTGGGAACAGTATCTTTGCTGAAATCAACTGAGCTATTTGCACAATAAGGGAGTGTTTGAACTGAGCAGGCACCTCAGGATCCATCACTTATGTCTCTGTTTCTTTCTTACATGCCTTGCTTAGTAGAGTCCACTGATCTGTACTTTGTTCAGCATGGTTATCTGGAAAAAAAGGGTGCGATTAAAGTAATAGCTTTTTGGGTTTTGTTTTTTCACTCTGTTTTTAGTTTTTACTGGTATTCATCATGGCCATGCAGGCCTCAACAGTTACTTTTCTTCTCAACTATCTGGTCCTACTTTGCTGCCTTCTCACCACCTGTTCATCCTACACCTGCAAACAGAAATCCTTCAGCTTCTCCTTGGTATCTTCCTGCATATTCCTGGAATTCCCAGTACAATGTTTCTCTTCCAGATAATAGGCATCCCACATAAACAATTCCTAAGGAATCAGTATTTCCTCAGTAAGTCAATTTGTCTTTGAATCTCTCCTCTCGCAGCTACTGAACACGCATTGTCATCACCACCTGTCAGAGAACCTGTGTGAGCAGTCTCATCAGGTTGCTTCAGCCTGTCCCCTGTTTATGGCATGATAAGGGACAGCACACACAACCCTATCAGCAGCAGACCTTGCTAGCTTTCAACACTAGCCTGAACACTAAACCTGAGGTGTATGTATCTTGTAATTAACTTGTCACCTGGAAGTTACAGAAAAGGGCAGGACATTCAGCCATATCTCAGAGGAAAAAAGCCCACTTTTTACACAAATACAAACTGATTATCTTATGACAGTTTGACACAATATTCAGCTTTTGCTCAGAGAAATATGCAGGTTCCTCCTGTCCCATCAGCTCCCTTGGTCATTTCCCTCAATAGGAAAATGACAAGAGAAAACAAGGATAGTGGCACAGCTCCATTCAGTTAGGTTCTAGGATATGATGTGGATTGCTTTTATTCATTTGTTTATTTATTCATACCCATATCTCCTAAATATATTCCATCAGTGAGCTGCCTACATCTCATTTCAAACTTTCTCACAATTGCAAATGATTATATGTCACTCAGAGCTGGAGCTGTCCCAGCTGTCTTTTACTGAATGACCCACAGTCTCACCTGTGGTAGATTTACTGTGTGCATGTGAGTTCAAGCTCTCCATCACAAGAAAATTATGTAGCAAGTCTGACTCAGATGCAGTTACTCCAGCTTCCATGTGCAGAGTTTCTGTCCATATATTCTTTAATAAATTGCAGCTTACTCTTTCTTAGCTCGGTTTTATTTCGGTGCCTAATTTTCCTCTCTATTTATCTGTGTACTAATGCACTCCAGGATCCTGTTCTCTATGCTTGTCTGTCTCGTAGGACCACTGCTTAAGTCTACAGTGTCACAGAGCAGCTGGTAGTATTTAGTGACCTCCTGCTCTATTAGATGGAAATTGATTTTCCTCTTCCAGGCAAGTGAAAAATCCATAATGTGCTCCATCAAATTCATTTGTGCAACAGCACTGGCAATTGAAGCTATAGGGGAAGACAGAGCTCCTCAGACATCATAAATGGCAGTATCTTTTCCAAGCGCCAGAGTAAACAGACTGCAATAAAGGAGTTCTTTAACAGTTTGCAGAAAAACTGGTAAGGACCTACTGGCTGAGATTTCTTTGGCAATGTTTGTTGCTGAATTCCCCTGATAACATTTCACCACTGTCAAGTCACCTGTAATTAGTTAGATTTTGTGGCCACAAATAATAAAATATATAAGTACTTGCAAGCCATAGCCCCCAAACTTAATTGGAGAAATAAGTGCACATGTGCACTTCTATGAGTAGAAAGCAGAAGCTGAGATTTTCTTTTGGTAACAGAAAATTACATACTCTGCCACAGAATTAAATCATATAAAAATCAGTATTTATGACAAGTATTTGCAAAGTATTCCATACAATAAGATCAAGTAATGCCGCATCTTTGGGAACTTTCAATTATTGTCAATGTGGACAGCAGTGCTTTTTGAGCACTCCCTCACCTTAGGAGTGCTGCTCATGAGTTCAGGATCCATGTTTTCATCTCTGTTCTCATATCTGTAGATACTGCCAAAGTCTGAAACTTTGAAATTAATTCCTATTGGATATAAAAATGACCAAAAATATAAACTCTCCAGCATTACTGTAAAGCTTCTTTTTTGACCTTACTTTTCCTCACAGTAGCTCAAAACCAATTAGTAGCTGAGGAATATGTGCATCCAAATCCAATATAACATGCTTTTATGTGAGGAAAGGGAATGGAGTGGAAACTTGGTCGACTCACCTTGATGAGTTCTTAGTTGTACGCGGTGTTCAGACACCACAGTCCTAGGTGCATTATAAGAACGTCCATAGAATACAATCACACTAAAAAGGAGTGGAGCATAAAGGCACACTAACACCACAGGGAAACTTTTTCCAACAATACAAAGAGCATATTTTCTGGGAACAACATCTTTGTTTTTATAGCAAGTTTCCAGGCAAAAATACTCATGGTAAAAGAAATTAAAACAGACATTCACATGATAACTACTGAGGACAGTCACAGGAATAGCCAGACTGCAATCACAAAACAATTAGGCATATTGTTTAAGCATAAGCAATTTCTTATTTTATCATAATTGCTAGTGAAAACAACATCTACTTGGGAATAGAAAATAATATAGGGAACTGGTAAACTGAAGTTCCAGTTCATGCAATCACCTCTTGTGCAATCTAGATACATGGTATCACATCAAGACAGTTAATGGTACTGTATTTGCATGTAAAATGAGAATAGGAATATCCCTCTTCTTTATCTCACAGAAGAGTTATAAAACATCGCACAAGCTGTAACTTTCAGGAAAGATAATAAGAAAAAAATGTTAGTAAGGTACTATCACCCATTCTACTGTGCTTTCATTTTATCTATTAATGACCATACTTTCTTGAAATAGAGACAGATTGTGACATTGTGGAAGTCAGGCTTTCACTTAAATAAGGGCACAATATGAAAGGACTGCAACCATTGTCTCATTCTAAGTGTTATATCTTGACACTCAAATTTTCTGAGGAGGCAGAGCCCATGGGGGAGCCCTGCAGAGCTGGGCACAGCTCCTATGAGAGAGATCCAGCTCTATCATTCTGGAGTTGCAGGGGCAACTACAGAAGCATGACTGGGATGTTAAAGATGAGACAAAAACTGGAGAGTGAATTCTGACAAGCATGAAATTCACAGGCTCTCCTGCTTTTTAGTGCCCGCTGTATCACCTCCAAAATTACTCTTTAAAAAGGTAAGTGCTCATGAATGTATTTATACATATAGAGTGTACATATGATATAAAGCAGGTATGGACTAATTAAGTCCTGTGTGTGTCTGGAAGGACATCTAGAATAAAATAAAATAAAATTTAAAAAATTGTTTTCTTTACTATCCAAATTAGCTGAAAGATTAAAATAGTAACAACAGAAAGATTATTAGGATTTTGAAATGGGTTAAATTTTCAAATTCATGCCTTAAGAAATGACTTGAGTTAAAAAACAGTTTATCACTACTTTTATAGTCTATCTGTGAATGTTGGCAAGAAAATCCCAGCTGGATGGTAGTACAGTGATTCATCTAGGTCAACGTCCTGCCCTGATGGTAGCAAAAAGATCAGCTAGTCACTAGGAGGAAACATATGAGCCTGTACAGTTTTAAAAATCCATTCACCTAGTCTTCCTAACATCCACAGTCATTGTATTAGGCATGTCTGACAGTACATGCCTCCATATTCCCTTTAGTATCTGTTTATTGATCTGTTCATGAGTTTGTTCAAACTCTTTTGCAACCATTCTTCTGCCTCTACAGCCTCCTGTGGCAGCAACTCCTGAAGTTCATCAATTGTTCTGTAAAGAGATATTTTATTTATCTGTTTTAAAATGATGTCCTACTAGTTTTAACAAGTACCCATAATATGATAAAATGGGATGAACTACAGTCCTGCAGTCATCCAGTTGAACACTTTCATTAATTTTGTAAATGTCAGTCAGTCTGCATACACACTTTCTCTTCATCAAATTTAAGATCCCAGACTGTCCAATCTCTTCACATATGTTGGATGCTCCATCCCTTGATCGTGTTCGTTGCCCTTCACTGCTTCCAACTCTGCTACATCTGTCTTGGGATGTGGAGACCAGGACTGCATAAAATATTAAAGGCATGGGTGCCAAACTTTTTGCAGTGGCAAAACACAACCCTCTATCTTGTTCTCAAATTCCTTCCTGACAACGCTCAACATTCTGTGATCTGTTTGCTGCTGCTGCACATGGACATGATGATTTCAGAGAACAATCCATGGTGACTCCTCATCCTCTTTCCTGAGTTGTCCCAGTTTCAGCATCAAATGTTTTCGATTATTTAACTGTAGTCTAACATAGACACTTTTCTTTTTACAGCTGAGATCAGAACTAGTGTGTGTCCTGGTGTGTGTCCACTGCTTCTCCCACCTGCCTCAGACCCATGCAGAGAGTTTTTAACTCTTTTCCTGATGTGGCTAGCTGGAGAAATTAGTCCTACTCTCTCTAATGTCCTGCTGCTAGTTTTCTCTGCCTTGAAATTCACCAATTCCTAATACTTTCACAGAAGGGCAAAGGATTAACCCTGCTGTTGCTGCTGCATACAGCTGCAGTTGGGAGCTGAAATTGACCATTGGCCTTTTTCCCTCTGTGTTTACTCCTCTTCCCTTCTAGCACAAATCTAGAGTAAGTTGGAAAGAAAATATTGCCTCTTCCAGAGCAAAAGCTGAGGAATAAGTGCTCTCCTCTTCCCTCCTGCCGCCTGGCTAGAAGTCACATCTGTTAGAGTTTGTGGTTTGCATCTGCTTGAGATGCGTTGAACACTGTTATTTCCTTGAAGTGCACTCTATCTTTCATTTACTCTTGGGAGAATGATACTTTCCTAATGGAAGGTGTTGCTTTAAAGGTCCACCCTACCCATTTACAGCTACCTGTATTTTTTTTTTTTAATCAGATCAAACACTATTTTTGTACTGCAGGAAGGTAATTTGAGGCTTCCAATTTTTAGACTTTCTTTTAAACTTTGCCCCAGGGCCAGTAATAACAATACAACAATAAGTTGTGTTTTACAGCTCTCTCAAGGTTAAGATACTTATTCCAGAAATCCTGTTTTGAAATGCCATGATGTTTTGTTATTTACAGCAGTAAAGTGCTAATCCATGACAATGTCTCTTTAAAGGACTTAGCAAAGTATAGTATTAAAAATAAAGGGAAAAAAAAAAACAGTAAAAAAGAGAAAAATAGAAAAAAAGAGGAAAAGAAAAAAACAATCCTGACAGGAAGTTTCAGCAGGCAGGATCTGTAAATATCTTCTCAGGTTTCCTGAAATCAGATGGACAATGCCCCCCCTATTTGTGATCCTGCCCAGATAAGAAGAAAAAATCATTCTTGTTCAAGAGAACTTGTATAAATAACAGTATTTATGCTACTAATAAAAATAATGGAATTTAAAGACAACAAGCATCACTGAGATTAATTGAAAATTACAGTCAGTGTTTGGCTGCATTTCTCCATGTATATATATTAAGTGTTAAATATTTTGTAACCAGACCAGTTTTTGGAATAGTCTCCCATATAAATCAGATCTTCTAATAGAAAGAATGAGGATAAACTTCACATTACATAGACTTAACTCTACTAATTTATAGCATGTATCAATTTAACCTGTCTCCACAGGAGACAAATATCCACTGCATTTCCTCACCCACCTTCTCCCCCTTTTGTAATATGATCTGCACTGAAATGAGTAAAGCCACAATTTGGTCTGTCATGTGGAATGTGTCATTATGCCCCAGTTTAAAAATACAGGTGGCCAGCCTTTCAAATCATTCAGAGCCTTTCCACATACGTCAAAGTACTGTTGTCTCTTTAATATTCAACAGCCACACAGTTCTGTTTCCACACACAAGATGTTCTGACTCTGTTAGAAGAAAGGGAAAAGTATGTTTTATTCACAATAAATTTACATTGTCCTGTACACCATCTAAATAAACAGCCTGTTTCTGGAGATAAGGGCACATCCATACATTGTTACTTAGATTCTGCATTCCTAAAGAAATGCCAGGGATGTTTATCTCTAAGTGTAATTATTTTTTTTAGGAGAAAGATAAATAGACAGACAGACAGACAGATAGTCAGAATGAACAAACAAGACCCGTAAAGTGCATGGAATTTTGAGACACCTGTCACCATTTGTCCTGTAAAGGAGCATAGATTAAATAATAGGGAGCATGACCTGGAACAACAGACTGAAGTCCTGTACACTGTATAATCAATCTAAGCCTATAACAAGGCACGTGGCTTCACAGCTCCAAGATTTTTTGAATTATATTTGAAAGCACCTTAAATCTGAAATTCATGACTTGAACCCATTTCTTTCAATTTTGTGAGGTGGTCAGAAAAATCAAGCACTTTCCTCTTCCTTCCTGCCTTTGAAAATAAGTCACAGTCTTTTTTATTTTCTTTTTGATAAAAATGTCTTTGCAGATGTCTTTAGGACTCATGTTAAAACCTGACACTTGGAAACCTTGTCCATCAACCCGAAAGTCATTTTCAGACTGTTTTTTTCAGACAGAAACATGCTATGTTCAGTTCCTAATTACTAGTTAAACACTCAAGCCCTGATTTTAAGACAAAGTTTGCTTAATGAAAATTATATATTCTTCAAAAAATACTACTCTGAAAAAGTAACGCCCACTGTTTCTTTTTATTAAAGTTACAGATGTGCTAACATTAATATATAAAGTAAATATGATACTTAGTGAAATCACTACCTTTTTTTGCTATGAGCACTGTTAAGCACATTTGTTGACAAAGTATTGTCCCTTTATATGAGAGCTACTTGAATTATAAGCAAGGTGAGCAGTAGATTAACAAGAATTAAGAACCTGGAATTGATAAACATGCTTGTATCTCACTTTCAAAACAATTTCATAACTATAAGATGCAGGTGACTAGCTCAAGAGAAAATGCAGCAGCTTTTATGAAAGTAACTACTCATGAATTTAGGAGTCTAATATTTGGTATGACACTCTGAAAATGCTGATTTTTTTTTCTTTTCTTTTTTCTTTTCATCTGAGTACTCTGAATATTCTTATACCTGTAGGATAAGAGACAGAGGAAAGGTTTAGTAACAAGAATTTAAATATTGTCTTTTATTCAAAATCCACATAGATATTACACTTTTACAGAGCCCAAAAATAAAAAGTGAATATGACCTACTATTATTTCTCCACTATCTTTTTTCCTAACATTTTCAGTGGAAGAGAGTAGAAGAATCATTTTGCTAATGGAAGATGAGAACACTTTAAAAAACAAGAGAAAGTAGGATTTTTTCCTGATTATTTCTTAATGAGAACTCGTCATCAGAGTTTTTGGCTGTATTAACTAGAATAAATGTATAAACATATTTTCTCAATTGATTTTCATTACTTTTAAATTTGCATGGCATTGCTAAGGATGTGTTGACTGCAATGGCTTTGTGCTAGCTGAATACCATAAGACACACTGAGTTCTCTTTGTCAACAATGTGGAAAACCCACAGTCCTAAATTAGGCTGTCCAATGTGCAGGTGTCACATAGCACTTGTGCAGCGAGAGTCTGACTCCTGTCCTTGTCCGTAGTTCTGCCCGCTGATCAGGTTTGCTTGACTGCTTTAATTTATGAGCACAAGCACTGAGATAGATGGCCTGCAAATAATTCTGGGACTGTTTTAAAATTACTTTTTAATTTAATTATAGGTTCATGGGTTTTTCAACAAGGAATCCTAAAATCCTTGAAAAAATACTGCAGCTAAAATATAAGTTTATGCACTCAGTTAGAAGCAGTGCTTTTTGGATGCAAGAATGAAAATGAGAAGGGCTCAATATCTTCTGAAGGAAAGACATAGTTTTTCATGAAGGCTTAGTATACCTTTTGCAATGTTCATGGACTGTCTTTGCTGACCAGATCTCAGGAAGAGCCCTACACAATTTTCTCAGGCACACAGGTATTTTGGCACATATGAGAAAAAAACTTTAAATACTGAAAGCTATTAGAAATGTATTTATTCAATACTATGTAAAGTGAATGAGAAGATCTGCATTCAAAGTGTTCTGCTCTGCATAGCAGGGCTGCATATATTTTTCAGAGTTGCACAATATTTTGCTGCATGGTTTTCTTTCAAGTCAAAGGGGCTTGCATATGTCTAATTCCCAGAAATCTCACAGTAAAATTATTCTAGAGATAGATTATACAGTACGCCTTAACAGCACTAATAAAACCAGAGTCATTAAAATCTATACTCATAGTTTTGCATCAATTTTTCATTGACCTTGGACTGTCTCTCACTGTTTCTGTTGGAAAAAATTCTCCCTGGTCACAGCAAAAAACTTCAGCACGATATATTTCTTGTCTTCTACAATGTGAGCTTGTTAATGCTTGTCACTGCTGCATGTAAGACATATGACTTTTTTACTGCTTTTGTTAAAAAAACATAGCATGTTTGTCATTTTACTTGCTTCAAATGGATTACTCTTATAAGTCCTCCTTCTGTGAGCACTGACAAGCTGTTGTTTCCATGGGTGGGTTATGGTCAGTTTAAAAACAAAGACTCTAAGATCCTTTGAAACTGAGGAAAAGAGGAACTCTTCCTTACACTAGCTCTATGCAAGCATCAAAGTAACAGCAAACACCTGCTTGCAAGGTAGACTTCCATAGCACTCTTTAACACTTTATTTTATGTGACAAGTCACTGAAAGCTGAAGACACCGAGGAGATCTTTAGGATACCAGGAAAATAACTGACTGGAATTGCTACATTATTCTCTATGTCAGAAAGGCATGGTATTTGCTGAAACTGAGGTTCCTTCCCTGTTTCAGGTAGGCACCTGCCCATGGTAACTGGAATGCTTCATTTTCCATTGTCACCTTTTTTGAATGTTTTTGGTTCTGTCTTATTCAGGGTGTTGCATCTCATAAGAAACATTTATTTGGGATGCTTCATGTATTTTTTTGAGAAATAAAAAACACATGTCAGATTAGGGGACAGCCTACTCCTATCCTTAATATGTAGCACAGCCCACTTTTGGTGGTGTTCATGAGTTTCTTGGGGACTGCTTATTTTCTCTGTATCAGTTCTCTTCTTGAATCAAGCTTTGGCTGCTCTTTCACATGTGGATAAGGCTTGGGTTTTGTTTTTGTTTGTTTTTTTGTTTTCATCATGATAGCCTTGTGATTGTCGGGGTATCCTATTTAATCTTTTTTTCTTGATAGCTTTTACTTTCCCCCTCACCCTTCTCCTCCATGTTCTTGCTCTTCAGCAGTTTTTTCCTGCTACCATTGTATTTTCTTCTCTTCCCATGATTTTATTCCTTCCCCAATTTTAAGCTTTCTTTTTTATTTTCTTATCCTGCCCACTGTACATTAACACTCTCTCTTTAAATGCAAAGAAAATAAATTAATTATGTAACTGTGTTTCAGCCTGTGTATATTTGTATGTATGTATGCATAGAAGTCATGTATTAGCAGTGTCATCTAGTATGTATATGATGGTACTAAGGTGTTACTCTTCACAGGATGTAACTTATTGAGGCACAGTTTCTCCTTCAAAGGTTGCCAGGAGTGCCTAAATAATTCTGCCTTTCCCCTTCTAGGGCACTTTGCATCCAAGTAGCTATAGGACCAGAGATGTGGGGAATGCAGAACTGCTATGCAAAGATTGCTGAGGGACTATTGTCTTTTTCTGTCTACTGCAAAAATGAGAGGAAACAGCACAAATTTGTGTCTTAGCAGTCAGTAGCATTGCTTGTGTAAAAGCACTCATTTGCAGCATCGCGGGGTTCTCTGGAACATATGCTCTTCATGAAGCAGAGAAGTATGGATAGATGATAGCTGATAAAAAAACATGTATCTATCTCCTTGATCCTGTTTTTGCCACCATCAGAAAATTCCCTTGCCAGTTTCAAACATGATAGCAAAAAGGAAGTGCAGATATTTAAGGGAGAGGAGGCAGTACATTTGTTGAAATAAACAGTATAGAGAAAGCAGTAAAATCTTAAAAGCTTAGAATGAACTAAAGAATTCTTAGTTTTATGTAATTTTTTTTAAGAAAAGTTATCCCTCTTTGATTGCCCTTTTAGTGTAAAATTACAACTAGAGGGGGAAGGGTTCAAAGATTTTCAGTTATTTGTGGGTATAACTTTACCAAATGTCATGCCTTGACTCCTCCATTGCCTCATGATTGCATTTTCAGTCTAAAGTGTGTTGTAATTTACTCTGTGCAAGATAGACTCTTTCTGTGTAGCTCAGAACATGTAGTTCCTACCAAGTGGTTGTACTCTGCATAGGCATTGAGTTAAATGTCTGTTAATTAAATTGATAGTACCTCCAGCAGTTCTTCTAAGAGCCAGGGAGAGAAACACCAAAGAAAGGTGGAGATCAGGAGTAGGATGACAGGTAGCACGTGATAGGTAGACAATTCACTGATCATAGCTAATAGCTCAGGTTAAAACATCAGTCAGGATTTTAGATAAATCTCGACTTTGTCTGACACCATCAAGACTTCTAATCTGTCCTGTGTACTTAAATGGTCTCATCAGCAAATTACTGACTAATCTAAAATTAAGAAATTACTTCTTATTTAAGTGAGTTTTAAACTGATTGCCACTGGTATGTTCCCATGAAGAAAGCTAGATCCAGAGCAGTCAGGTCTCTTGACAAATTTTCTTTTTTTTTTTTTTTCAAACTCTACAACTAAACAAATTATTACATATATCTCTTTAATATGTGACAGATAATGAAACTGTTTATCTTAGTGAAAAAAATATTGTTGGGGGTTGATTGCTCACAGAAATGTTAATGAGAGTTGAGTTTAGTACTAATCCAATTCTGTGTGTTTTGGAAAGCTGGTAATCTGAACTCAGAAGCCAAATAGATAGTTGTTGGGTTTAGGCTGTGTTTTACATCCCAAGGACCCCAAAAAGTGTTTAGAATAACTCTGCCACCACAGAAAATCTAGCTCCCAGCAAGCCTGAACTGTACCTACAGCATATACAGGATGTTCATTCTGGCTTTGCTTTTTTTATTATTATTATTATTTTTGTACACACTCATGTCATTATACTAAGAACTAGTTTCTAGTAAAACAAGTTTAGGTTCCTTAATCTTGATGCTAATCAGACATGTTGCAAAAATTTTTTTAACAAGAAAGAGATAATTGAGATGCATTGTTAGCCTCTGTGATGCCTATATTGTATTTCCCTCCTTCTTTACAAATTATAGCCTTATTTATGGATATCTCTTCTTGCGCTTTTCTCTGTGATGTTCTCAACACATCCCATCAGTTACAAAATGCTTTGAATTTATGTTGACTTTTCAAAGTCTTGAAAGCACTTGGAATCTTGTGGGACACAGGCTTCAGAGCAAAGTATAAAAACAGATCTACATTGTTGAGCTAGCTAAAGTTCAGCTACCTAAAGCACAGCTGCCTGAAATTGTTGTACTGTGGTTCTATAGGGATTTAGACCTAATTTCCTCTACAAACAGTGTCACGTAATCCAGATATGATACATGATGATCTTGGTGCCTCAAGCCCAACTTGCAATTCTACTACAGATTTTGGAATGTTATTTCTAGTCCAAGGAAAGAAGACAACAACAGCAAATGCAGATACCAAAAGAATTCACAGAACCATATTTCTTAAAATGAAACTTCTTCTTTGAAGTTGAAAGTATCAAACTTTACAGGACTCACAAACTACTTTCTTAACAGTCTCTGGGCTTTAGGTTCCTCAGGAGAATGAGCAATTCCAAGCAATCTCAAACTTTCAAAGGAGCAATGCAGCATTCTCCTGGTGGTAGATTTTTATTTTTCTTGCTAAAAGAACAGAGGAAAGCGGTTTATTTCATGCTAGAGACTTTTTGCAAATGTTACAAGGGATGGTCCTTTCCCCAGACAACTTAAATACAGCCTTGACTCAGTTCCCACTAATACTTTGATTATTTTAGTTTACCTTAGGCAAATAAATCTAAATAATGTAGTAGATCAATATTTCTGAGGTAAAAGACTGAGCTCAACTGAATCTTAGTGTATTGACTTCCACACCTGATTATGCTGCTTAGCTGTAAACAAGCTCTTTTTTATCATGGTGAGGCAGAACACATAAGTTTAGTTCTCTTTAAGAGACAAATTTGAAACCAACTTTAAAGCATTAATGTAATAAACATCTTTGAAATTTAATTATAAATAAAATAATATAAAATGTATGATCATTAATATTTATGCAAGTACATGTTCAAGAAAAGAAATACAGTGAGAAAAAAGTGTTATGGGGTGGTTTGGGTTTTTTTTTCACATATGAATAAAGCCTCAAGGAAAGCAAAGTCATCTTTTAAATTTACCTGGCATCACTTAGTGCCTCTCATTGCTCAGTCTGGATCATTTTTGACACAAAAAGGAGATGACTGAAAGAGGGTAGTGAACTATAGAAAGACTGATGCAAAGAGGTAAAGATCAGGCTCCTTTTTGTACACTGTAGATCTGGCAAGAAACAATGGGCTTTGGACACACCAGGGGATGCAGGTTAGGCACTCAGCTGGGTAGGTTCCTCTAAAGGGTGGATAGCAAAGCACAGGGAGCCATTCCTCTGGGATGCTGCAGAGCTCCTGTCACCTTACACAAAATCCTGACAGAAATAATGCTGCTTTAGAATGGACTTGCTGACCAACTGAGATTCCTTGAACCTAGTTTTTCTTTCTACTCTTTCCTTTATGCTTCTTCTTTTCATGCACAGCTGATCACTACTGCAGGCTACAATCTTACCTCTGCCTTACAGCAGAAACCAATGTGCCAAAGTTGGAGTGAAAATTTGGGACGTCACAGATTACAATCGTCCCTTTCAGTATTGGACTAAAAAAATTTTTTATTTTTTTTTTAAATATTCTCAAAGTATTGATATCTTGAAGTATTCATCGCTTTTTATCTGCAAAACAAAGGCTACATCCATTCCTCCTGTTCCTCCACTAGGACAGAGAATGAAAGTGACAGCAAAGCTTAAGTGGTGCTAATGGATTTGACATGAAGGAAGGACAGATCTTTCACAATGTGCAACAACATTTATGAGACTTAGAAAGAGACAGAAGGTATGGGTGTGAGGGACAAAAAAGCAAAGAAGCACAAGCCCAGAGATTCCTCAAAGAAAGGATTGTTCACCTCAGAGAGTGAGCTGGAGATGGCACTTTGTTGGAAATGAGAGGATGTGACATGACATGAAGTTTTGCTTTTGGTACTTTTTTCAAGAATTCTCACAGTCTTCATT